>NC_053025.1:140588838-140888838 GCF_003073215.2 Triticum urartu
TCCAAAATTTAGCATGATACTTCTATTTGGTCTAATTTGCCTGTGTAAAAAAATTAAGGCAGGAGAACGTAGTGTACATATGACGTTTCGCTCACGGAGGTGACACGTTCCCTCTCGGAACCACGAGCATTCTTGAGAGGAACTCCGATTTGCAAGAAGCTTACACCAAAGCTTGTCCCAATTCGGCCAAAAAATTACCGTAGCATGTTGATGCCATGTCATGACACCATGCCAAGTTTCATGATTTTCAGGCATGTTTTGGATTTGCAGGAATTAGAAAACCAAGTTTCTCCATCTTTTCGGTCGAGCCACGACGCCCAGATGTTTGAATTTCATTCCCATTTTTTGCATGGTACCTAGAAATGCACCCAAGGACACACATGTGATTTTCAACCAACTTTGGTGCACTGGAGCATGTGCTTGTAGTTCAAATTTTAATTATGCACAGTAAATGCCCAAAAACTCAATTAATGTATAAAAAAGGCCAAACGAACCCAGAATAATTCCAGAATTTAGCACGATACTTCTATTTGGTCTAATCTGCCTGTATAAAAAAATTAAGGCGGGAGAAGGCAGTGTACCTATGTTGTTTCGCACACGGAGGTGACATGTTCTGTCTCGGAACCACGAGCCTTCTTGAGGGAAGCTCCGATTTGCAAGAAGCTTACACCAAAGCTTGTCCTAATTTGGCCAAAAAAATAGCGCAACATGTTGGTGCCATGTCATGACACCATGCCAAGTTTCATGATTTTCAGGCGTGTTTTGGATTTACAGGAATTAAAAAACCAAGTTTCTCAATCTTTCCGACCGTGCCACGACGCTCAGATGTTTGAATTTCATTCCCATTTCTTGCATGGGACCAAGAAATTCACTCCAGGAGACACATGTGATTTTTCAACCAACTTTGGTGCACCGGAGCATGTGCTTGTAGTTCAAATTTGAATTATGCACATTAAATGCCCAGAAACTCAATTATTGTATAAAAAAGTCCAAACGAACCCAGAATAATTCCAAATTTTAGCACAATACTTCTATTTGGTCTAATCTGCCTGTGTAAAAAAATTAAGGCGGGAGAAGGCAGTGTACCTATGTCATCTTGCACACGGATATGACACGTTCCCTCTTGGAACCACGAGCCTTCTTGAGAGAAGCTCTGATTTGCAAGAAGCTTACACCAAAGCTTGTCCCAATTCGGCCAAAAAAAATACCGCAGCATGTTGGTGCGATGTCATGACACCGTGCCAAGTTTCATGATTTTCAGGCGTGTTTTGGATTTACAGGAATTAAAAAAACAAGTTTCTCAATCTTTCCGGCCGAGCCACGACGCCCAAATATTTGAATTTCATTCCCATTTCTTCCATGGGACCAAGAAATTCACCCAAGGACACACATGTGATTTGTCAATCATCTTTGGTGCACTAGAGCATGTGCTTGTAGTTCAAATTTGAATTATGCACATTAAGTGCCCAAAAACTCAATTAATGTATAAAAATGGCGAGACGAACCCGGAATAATTCCAAAATTTAGCACGATACTTCTATTTGGTCTAACCTGCCTATGTAAAAAACATTAAGGCGGGAGAAGGCAGTGTACCTATGTCGTTTCGCACGCGGAGGTGACACATTCCCTCTTGGAACCACGAGCCTTCTTGAGAGAAGCTCCGGTTTGCAAGAAGCTTACACCAAAGCTTGTCCCAGTTCGGCCAAAAAAATTACCGCGACATGTTGGTGCCATGTCATGACACCGTGCCAAGTTTCATGATTTTCAGGCGTGTTTTGGATTTACAGGAATTAAAAAACCAAGTTTCTCAATCTTTCCGGCCGAGCCACGACGCCCAGATGTTTGAATTTCATTCCCATTTCTTCCATGGGACCAAGAAATTCACCCAAGGACACACATGTGATTTTTTAACCAACTTTGGTGCACTAGAGCATGTGCTTGTAGTTCAAATTTGAATTATGCACATTAAATGCACAAAAACTCGATTAATGTATAAAAAGTCCAAACGAACTCGGAATAATTCCAAAATTTAGCACGATACTTCTATTTGGTCTAATCTGCCTGTGTAAAAAAATTAAGGTGGGAGAAGGCAGTGTCTGTATGTCGTTTCGCACACGGAGGTGACACGTTCTATCTTGGGACCACAAGCCTTCTTGAGGGAAGCTCCAGTTTGCAAGAATCTTATACCAAAGCTTGTCCCAATTCGGCCAAAAATTTACCACAGCATGTTCGTTCCATGACATGACACCATGCCAAGTTTCATGATTTTCAGGCGTGTTTTCGATTTACAGGAATTAAAAAAACCAAGTTTCTCAATCTTTTCGGCCGAGCCATGATGACCCACAAGTGTAGAGGATCTATCATAGCCTTTTCGGTAAGTAAGAGTGTCAAACCCAACGAGGAGCAGAAGGAAATGATAAGCAGTTTTCAGTAAGGTATTCTCTGCAAGCATTGAAATTATCGGTAACAGATAGTTTTGTGATAAGGTAATTTGTAATGAGTAGCAAGTAAAAAAGTAAATAAGGTGCAGCAAGATGGCCCAATCCTTTTGTAGCAAAGGACAAGCCTGGACAAACTCTTACATGAAGGAAAACACTCCCGAGGACACATGGGAATTATCGTCAAGCTAGTTTTCATCACGTTCATATGATTCGCGTTTGTACTTTGATAATTTGATATGTGGGTGGACCAGTGCTTGGGTACTATCCTTACTTGGACAACCATCCCACTTATGATTAACCCCCATTGCAAGCATCCGCAACTACAACAGAAGTATTAAGGTAAACCTAACCATAGCATGAAACATATGGATCCAATCAGCCCCTTAATTACGAAGCAACACATAAACTAGGGTTTAAGCTTCAGTCACTCTAGCAACCCATCATCTACTTAGTACTTTCCAATGCCTCCCTCTAGGCCCAAACAATGGTGAAGTGTCATGTAGTCGACGTTCACATGACACCACTAGAGGGATGACAACATACATCTCATCAAAATATTGAAAGAATACCAAATTCACATGACTACTTATAGCAAGAATTCTCCCATGTCCTCAGAAACAAATGTAAATACTCACAAAGCATATTCATGTTCATAATCAGAGGGGTATTAATATGTATAATGGATCTAAACATATGATCTTCCACCAAGTAAACCAACTAGCATCAACTACAAGGAGTAATCAACACTACTAGCAACCCACATGTACCAATCTGAGGTTTGGATACAAAGATTGGTTACAAGAGATGAACTAGGGTTTGAGATGGGATGGTGTTGGTGAAGATGTTGATGGAGATTGACCCCCTCCAGATGAGAGGATCGTTGGTGATGACGATGGTGATGATTTCCCCCTCCCGGAGGGAAGTTTCCCCGACAGAACAGCTATGCGGGAGCCCTAGATTGGTTCCGCCAAGGTTCCGCCTCGTGGCGGTGGAGTTTCTTCTCCAAGGCTTGCTTATGATTTTTCTCGGACGAAAGACCTCATATAGTAGAAGATGGGCATCAGAGGGCCACCAGGGGGCCCACGAGGCAGGGGGCGCGCCCAGGGGGGCGGGGTGCGCCTCCCACCCTCGTGGACGGTGGGTGGCCCCCCTCTGGTACTTCTTTCGCCCAATATTTTTATATATTCTGAAACGTGCTCTCATGAAGTTTCAGGACTTTTGGAGATGTGCATAATAGGTCTCTAATATTTGCTCCTTTTCCAGCCCAGAATTCCAGCTGCCGGCATCCCCCCTCTTCATGTAAACCTTGTAAAATAAGAGAGAATAGGCATAAGTATTGTGACATAATGTGTAATAATAGCCCATAATGCAATAAATATCGATATAAAATCATGATGAAAAATGGACAGATCAAGCCACAATGCCTAGATGTTTGAATTTCATTCCCATTTCTTGCATGGGACCTATAAATTCACCCAAAGACACACATGTGATTTTTCAACAAACTTTGGTGCAGTGGAGCATGTGCTTGTAGTTCAAATTTGAATTATGCACATTAAATGCCCAGAAACTCAATTAATGCCTAAAAATGCCAAACGAACCTGGAATAATTCTAAATTTAAACATGACACTCATGTACTAGTTGCATGTTCATTGTACGTAAATGTTCTAGCAATTCAAATACCATCCTTTCCCTCCGTAACACCATTTTGTCTTTCAAAACATAATGAAAAATCAGGTATACCGCAAACAGTTTACTAGAAAGAATCGTGTGGGATGCGATATAAAATATCTTGGCGCACCATCTTGTCTGGCTTACGCAGGAAGCTTCGTCATCTACAGTCCACCGCCCCTGCTTGAACCACACTTGCACGCCAGTTTCTCGCAGCACCAAGCGAAATTTTTTTGCCACCGCAGAAATATCTATCTCCCCGCCCCTCCCACCCACCAAAAGCCACATTTCCACTGTTCCTCCTTGCTTTCCAAGTTCAAACCTTCACTGCTGCTTACTGGCAGCTCAGCCTCCTCGCCGGTGACCCTTCTTCTTGCAGCGCCGCCTCCTTGCCAGCTATCCTTCTTCTTGCAGTGCCTCCTCCTCGCGCCGACCCTTTTTCTTGCTGCGCGGCATCCTCGCCGCCGCCCCTTCTTCTTTCTGCATGACCTCGTCAATATGGTCAGGTAATCCACACCACACCCACACCATCCTCCTCCTTTCCCGTCCCACATGCCCTAACCGACGGCGCTACATCTTCCGCCGAAATCACGGTCCCCCTCCTCCAATTAAGCGCCACCCACAGTCATTTTGCACGTTGTATGATGTGGAGCTCAGTAGCATGCGGCCACACACACGCACGAGGTCGCTATGGCTGCCATGTGTGCCGACTGCCAGATCTTGGAGGAGAACCTCGTCTTTGAAGCCACCGTCGACACCGCCACACGGTTGTCTACTTTAAAATACAGTTTGTGATGTTTTCTCGAGGCCACCGCCAGTGCCTTCTAGTGATTTGTCCTCTGTAATGTTAATATGAAATCTGATGTTCAATTAACAGTTTGGTCCTCTAAAATGTAATGTTTGGTTAACACTTTGGTCCGACAATTGCCACATCTCGTAGTACTGTTCTCAAGCATTCTTTGTTTTTTTAACTGTTTTATCTTCTAGTACATGTTTCTATTCTGCAATGTCGTGCTTAGTTAACTATTTTGGTTCATTTGGTCTGCTGTCCATTTAACTGTTTGGTTCAGTTCTGCAATTTGATTTTCATTTGCTGTGGGTACAATTTTGTACTATTATGCATGTGAAATAAATCGAATTTGGCTATACTCAGTATATATTCTACTGGTAGTATGGCAACTCTCAGTTAACCTGATCAAGACCATCCTTATGTGTGTTGCATGGAAACAATGTGAGACACTGCGGTTTACCATCGAGGTTTGTTCAAGCATGGTCCTTTGGCTAATAGAACATTATTGTGCAGTTGCTGGAATCATTCTAATATTTAGGTTTCTTACAATTTGGTCTTGCACATGTAGGTCCTGCTGTCAGAGGCTTAGACCCACTGTTCGACCCATTTTGCATATGGGAAATGAGATGTCCATGAATATCAGTCAAGTCAAGAAACTCGGAAAGATTGTTAGGATGAAGAAACTTGCGACGAATAATAACAAGATCTTTGTTTGCACAATGAACAAGACATCATTCAACTATAGGATGGTACTAACTCTTTTACCTTGTTTTTGCCCCTTGTGCCATTTCAAAATTTACAACAACGATTTATGAATATCTTTGTTTTCAGTACTTTTCAAAGCAGTTCATCGATGATTACCTCTCAAGCCACCTACATGGTCAAGAGGCGAGGAAGGTATTCATTCAACACCCACAATACAATATTGAAATCTTGCTGAAGAGGACGAAGGTTGGGCAGGCAATTATCCATAGCCATTGGCCTAAAGTTGCAAGGACATTCAACATCACGGGCTTGCTCTACTGCCCCGCTCCCACATGGCTGCATGTGGATCTTTTTCTACTTCCATCAGCTCTTCCAAAGCCACCTAAATTTTTCGGATTATTAGAGGCAAAGCTACTTCGTGCAGTCGAATCTAGGACTTGGTTCAAACAGCGAAGAAAGGGGGAAAGTTGAAGCATGAATCTATGACTTGGTTCAAACAACGAAGAAAGGGGGAAAGTTGTAGCATGAATCTAGGACTTGATTCAAAGAGGAAATAACAGGGGGAAAGTAGTAGAGACTGGATACCCGACATGTCTCTTGGTTGAAAAGAGAAACAAAAGGAAAGGCAGTACAAACTAGATAAGGAACAGATCTATTATTGGTTGAAAAAAGGATAGAAAGTGGAGACTTGTGGACAAGTCAACAGAATATGTACATGATTAGATTTTCTTCCCTCACATAGTAAAAGGTCTCCAGGATTAGATTTGTTGCCCTCACAGAGTATGAACAAACTCGGCATCACCACTTTATGCCTCCTTGTAGGCACATTGTGTTGATGCATCCACTGTCGCATGTCCTTATACCAAATTTTTGTTGTTGTTAATGTAAGGGCGCATGTAAAATGAAGCAATCACACTGTCACCATAAGGACATGTCTAACCAATGTTATTGTTAATCTAATGCCTCCAGTAATATGATGGAATTAAACTGTGTTACAAATGGTACTCCTGCTATTTTTTCCAGTATGATAAGTAAGTTGCTTCTTTATGCTGCTGAGTGTCCTAGTGTCCCTACTGTCCCATGCCCTTAAACCAACTCTTTAGATGTTGTTGATCTATTGTATCTGGTAAACAAGCAATGCCACCATTAAAGTAATCCCATATTTGAGGAATGTAATTGTTGATCGTAATTCTTTCGGTAACATGAAGGAGTGCTACCGTTTTAAAATTTCCACTGTCCTTGTGTGATTGCCATGAACATAATGAAGATGCTTCTTTTCATTTTGTGTATGTTTCATATCTTGTTATTCTTTCTATCTTTTTGTGCAAATAGGGATATCCATTTCACCACATTGCTATTGTGAACTTTTGGTGAACTACACAAAACACTTTTTTGGAATGACTGTCTCGTAAGTTCAACTAAAATGTCATGTGGGCAACATCTCTCAATTTTGGTGGAACTGCACAAAGGGTGATTGGAGTTCCTAACATCTCTATCAAACTATGTCGGTAATCTCGTGCAACATTTTATTAGCCTTTGAAAGATGAGACGTCATTGTCACCACAATGGTGCTTTATTTTACTGGAATTGCACAAAAGGATAAGCAAATTATAGATGCACCTTGCGTGATCAGGATGGTCAACCTTAATGTTGCTCAATTTTAGTGCAACTACTAAAGAAGAACCGGCCAACTCATGAGAGAAAGTACTTCTTGCTAGCTGCATGATGCAAACTTTGCTTCATTTCAGGTGAGCTGCACAAAAAGGTCGCATGGATTGAATCATCCGAGTAGATCTACAGGTTCACCACACCAATTGCATTAGGCATATCCAGGAGAATCGAGTCATGGCGGCGTAGGGTCCCTCTCTTAGTTATGATTCCCATGATCGGGTATATGTTCCTTTTTGGTTGATTTTGACTCCGCATCTAGCTAGTGATCTTGTGCTACTATTTTGGCACTGCTATGAGAAAGCAATAATGATATTGTTTTTGCATCTTAGTTTAATACCACTAATAATTTGGGGCAATCTCTTGGCACCTCTACTACCACTGATAAAATGAAGTAATAATACATTTAAAATAGAGCTACTGTCTTAGCTACCATTTCATTTCCAATGTAGATAACTTGTAGAAGGCCTATCTAGCATAATCAAGTCCATGTGCACTGCACCAATCACATAGCTGCACTAAACTTGTTAAGTCCATCACACCTACCGTCGAGGTGGTGCGGGCCCCCTCTCTAACTGGCGGGTGCCATAATTTTAGTTGAACTGCACAAAATAAGAGATTGAAATGAGTCGACGCTTCTCCTTCTACTGCCACACTAAGGTGTTAATCGATGTCAATGAATCGCCTTCATGGCAAGATATGGGGACATGAAGAATATCTTGATCTCCCAAACTCATCTCACACGGGTCAGTACTGTCCTTTGTCAACATGATTGTGCTTTGTCATACTGTGCTAACGTTGTATTTTTTTAATAAATCTATTCAATTGCAATCTTTTCACGTTTTGGAAATAAAGTTGCTTCAACTAGTGTCACTATTATAGTACTCATGCTCTTTCTTATCTGTGCAAACAGGAATAATCAACTACAGATGTTGTGATAGTTAAAAGCATTCGCCAAGTTCCAGGGTTGTATGAAACGGCTAGCCAAGATGGATTTAATCCTGAGATTCACTTTTTCCAAAGGCTCTAAAGTACCATGCATGTGTGCAAGATGGAAAGAAATATTTCAGGACGTTGATTGATGATTCCACTAGATTCTACTATGTGTATTTGTTAAACACTAAGGATGAGGCTCTATACACACTACTTCAAAATCTAGAATGCCCTCTTGTGCATATATTGGAAGTGGTAGTGCCACCAATGATGCGGAATATTTTAGCTACCAATGTTTGACCTGTGTGGCCTTAGAAAGAACTGGTTTGAATGTTTAAGCAAATCCCTGGATCAAATTGCTTTAATGAAGCATCGATCAATTTTTATTTATTTGTTCACATTCTCACATCGTTTGAGTTGTACAGTTGTGATTGGCTCTGATCTATGAATCATTGAGATGTGTAGGCATCATTGTTGTACTTATCATTTGAATCTAATGGGTTGATTCTGAATCTTGCAAGTTGGGAATCATTGAGATGTGTAGGCATCTTTGTTTTACTTATTATTTGAATCTTATTGGTTGGTTCTGAATCTTGCAAGCTGGGAAACACGGCATGATGATGCAGAGGATAGCAACCATAACAAGTTGTTCAAACTTGGTAGTATTGTGTGTGTGAAAGTGAGGCAAATAAGTTGATCGTGTGCGTCCTGAGAATAATAATTCTAATTGTTGTGCATGTTGATCATGTGGCACTAATAGAACAAGCCAATGATTTGCTTGTTTTAACAATGAATTATAATTAAAGCTAATAAAATTTAAGTAAAGTGACCACTAACACTTGCTATTACAGTACCAATACAGACCTGCTCGTGAACCAACGTGTGGCCGGAATAGGTTTCTCGGCATCCGCGCGGGTTTAACAGAGGCGTTTGAATGCGCTGAGGGGGCATATTCTGCCGGGCATGCAGTAGGGAGGGAGGGTAGTAACTGTTGTCGCCTGTACACACTTAGTTTATTGTTGAATGCATTTCCCGAAGAGCTAAAAAACGAACTACTGCCGCCGCCTACCCACTCGTTTGCCGTCGATTGCAGTTCCCCAAGATTGGAAAATGAATTGTTGCTGTCGTGGTGCCGGCCCCAGTAACCCAGTACACACCGATCGTCTTCATCTCCCCCCTGCCCCCCAATACCCACAAAACAAGAACCGCCATATCAACTCTACGTGAGAAGAGACTCCAATGGCGATCTGAGGGGTGAGCCTACTGGATATGGACTTCGGCAAGGAGTTCACATTTGAGTTCGCCATTCAGACCCATGGCAGCACCAAGTTGAATGTGAGGTACACCAACGATCCGGGCTCGGTGAAGCTCTGCCTCACCAAGTTCAAGAGAGAAAGCACAAGGTCGCGAGACTAGACCTTGTGCCCATCCATTCGTCTCCTGACAGGGACCAGCAAATCGCTGTCGCCCAGGTATGCGTGCAGGGCGGGGTTCTCGTCTACCACTGCTGTAAGGCCATCAGAGGTTCTGGAGCATTTTCCCATTTCATCGGCACCACGGATTGCACCTTCACTACGATGGAGAGCGGTAAGAATGCGAGTGTGCTTTACGATTTGGCCATCTAGTGCAACAAGCTTGTCGACATCCAGAAGCAATACAAGATCATCAGCAACGGGCAGGAGAAGGACTCTGTGGTTGATCTCGCCACGACCATCAGCGACCCCTGCTACGCCAACATGAAAGAAGATGTTGATACCAGGGACTTGAACACGTGGGAGGTACCTTTGAATCTAGCCTACATAACCTACACGTCCAAGGACGCATACACATGCTACGACATGTATAGACGGATCTTGGACATGAGGGCGTGTTTGCTTCATGATCAAGCATGCCAGGAAGGTCTAGATGATGTACATTATCTGTTTAAGCAACTTTATCATCTGAGTGTTTCATGCATTAGCCTATGTGTCGTAATTACATGTTTTGTCCAAAATATTTCGTCTAAGAACCCATTAACATGTTTGCGTTTTTGAGTGGCTATTTGCTTATGTATGTAACTAGTTCACTGGCCTGCCATGCTTTGAATATCCTTCTTCCCAATATATTCCCCTTCTCAGGTGGATCCAACGGGTCTCGTACACAGACATTTGGGACTAACCACCTATCCATTTGTATTTCTTTATTTTCTTCAATATTTCATCCTTTTCCTACAGCGACTGGGGGCGCCGTTGCGCACGCTTCGGTGACTCATCCTAGCCTATGCCGATGTCCAGGCTATCCCTCTACTCCCACACATTCTCCGGCGGCGGTAGCTCCACCAGCCCACCCCGCACCTGAACAAGTCAACCCTCGTACTCCCCTCTACCTGCGTCTTCCCCAGCTTCGGTTCGTTCTGGTCCAAGGTCTCGACGTCATCCTCCGTCTTGGTGCTCTCGCCACGGCTCCGCCGCCTGTCGTTCCCAACATGGTCAAAAAAATGGGAGGAATCAGGAGACGACTGTTTGTCGAGAGGCTGACAGTCCAGACCCACCAGGTCCATGGCCTAGGTCTTGTTGTTTAACATGCGTAGCCCACGACATGCAAACACAATTTGTCGTGGTTTTTTCACGGCAGATGCCCTTGTGGAAGGACGTAGGTGTGGAGCCATCGCAATGTAGGTTAGCTTGAAGGGGTTGAACGGGTCAAAGGACACAGAGTTTACCCAGGTTCGGCCCCTCACAATGAGGTAAAATCCTACTCCTACTTTTGTTGACTATTGCTTGAATATCGATTACAAGGGAGCGGAATCGCTTGACTTAGCTCTCGATCAATTGTTCCTTGATTTAACCTGTCACCCGGTCTCGCCTTTATATACACAAGTCGAGGCCCGACGGCACAAAAGAGTCCAGGTTGGGTTCACATAACATAACCGACTCTGGTTCTAAGTCGCCTTGCCTTGATAGGCAAGTCACCATCGGGCGGCTCACACCTTCGGGTCTTTAGACACTTCTAGGTCTTGGGCCTTCAATAGGCTTGCTTGTAAGCTGCCGTCTTCATGTCTTGTCTCTTTGGCCCTACTTGGTCCTTTTACCTATGAGTCGCCAACGGTGTAACCCGGCCCCTCCTGGGCGGGTCACACCATGGGGTTACATCCCCAACATTATGCCCCAGATTGATTTGAACTTGTTCATGTCAATCTTCATCCTTTGGTCGACGAATCTGACTAACTTCTTCTCAACATTGATCTTGACGAATCTTCATAACCCGCCATGACGATAGATGGCATCACGTCATTATATTCAGAAAACATCCCATGACGTCATGGTACGTCCATTTTGCATCAAACTTTTATATTGATATTTATTGCATTATGGGATTTATTACACATTATATCACAATACTTATGCCTTTTCTCTCTTATTTTATAAGGTTTACATGAAGAGGGAGAATGTCGGCAGCTGGAATTTTGGACTAGAAAAGGAGCAAATATTAGAGACCTATTATGCACAACTCCAAAATTCCTGAAACTTCACGGAGAATATTTTTCGAATATATAAAAAATATTGGGCAAAGGAAGTACCAGAGGGGGGCCACCTGCCATCCACAAGGGTGGAGGGCACACCCTACCCACCTGGGCGCACCCCCCCCCCCCCCCCCCCGGGGGCCCCCCCCCCCCCCCCGTCCTTGTGGGCCACCTGGCAGGCCCCCGACGCCCATCTTCTTCTATATGGTGTGTTTTGACCTGGAAAAAATCAAAACGAAGCTTTCGAGACAAAGCGCCACCGTCTCAAGGCGGAGCCTGGGTAGAACCAATCTAGGGCTCTAGGGGAGCTGTTCTCTTGGGGAAACTTCCCTCCGGGAGGGGGAAATCGAAGCCATCATCATAACCAATGATCCTCTCATTGAGAGGGGGTCAATCTCCATCAACATCTTCGCCAGCACCATCTCCTCTCAAACCCTAGTTCATCTCTTGTATCCGATCTTTGTCTCAAAACCTCAGATTGGTACCTGTGGGTTTCTAGTAGTGTTGCTTACTCCTTGTAGTTGATGCTAGTTGGTTTATTCGGTGGAAGATCATATGTTCAGATCCTTAATGATAATTAATACTCCTCTGATTATGAACATGTATATGCTTTGTGAGTAGTTACGTTTGTTCCTGTCGGCATGGGGGGAAGTCTTGTTATAAGTAATCATGTGAATTTGGTAGTCGTTTGATATTTTGATGAGATGTATGTTGTCTATCCTCTAGTGGTGTTATGTGAACATCGACTACATGACACTTCACCATTGTTTGGGCCTAGGGGAAGGCATTGGGAAGTAATAAGTAGATGATGGGTTGCAAGAGTGATAGAAGCTTAAACCCTAATTTATGCGTTGCTTCGTAAGGGGCTGATTTGGATCCATATGTTTCATGTTATGGTTAGATTTATCTTCATTCTTCTTTCATAGTTTCGGATGCTTGCGAGAGAGGTTAATCATAAGTGGGAGGCTTGTCCAAGGAAGGGCAGCACCCAAGCATCAGTCCACCCACATATCAAATTATGAAAGTAATGAACGCGAAACATATGAGCATGATGAAAACTAACTTGACAACAATTCCCATGTGTTCTTGGGAGCACTTTGCTTTATATAAGAGTTCGTCCAGGCTTGCCCTTTGGTACAAAAAGGATTGGGCCACCTTGCTGCACCTTGTTTACTTTTTTTACTTGTTACCCGTTACGAATTACCTTATCACACAATAATCTATTACCGATAACTTCAGTGCTTGCAGACAATACCTTGCTGAAAACCGCTTGTCTTTTCCTTCTACTCCTCGTTGGGTTCGACACTCTTACTTATCGAAAGGACTAGATAGACCCCCTATACTTGTGGGTCATCACGTCACAACGAATCTTTGCATTCATCAATCATTCCGAAAATCGAGGCACCTCCAGTGTTTGAGATAATCATGGCGTCTCCTCAATTTCCACGCCTGCCACTTCACTATTTCACCTTTTCCCTTATAAATAGGCACGGCGGGGTTTCTTTTTCACTTTTATCCCCGCCCCTCTCTCTTCTTCTTCCTTGCGCCAACCGCCACTACCGGAGCTCCGCCATCCCTGTCGACCTTCACCAGCAGCTCCATCCAGGTCGCTGCAATAACCTGATTGTGACCAGAGATCACAATGGACTCTTGCTATTCATCAACATCGCTAGGTGTTCATCTTTTTCTTCTTCCAATCTGCATTAGGTCACCCTAGTTCGTCCGTGTTCGTCATGTTAGTCCAAGTTCATCACAGTTCATCCACCTGTCACTTAGTTCAATCCAAAAACAACACTGAAGTTGTGCGGTAGTAGTTCTGGTATTTGTTTCAAATCGTAGATACATCCTTCCTTTCTAAGATTCAATCCCAGCTTACTAGTTCTTTTGCCTCCATGATTTTAGGTTTAATTTTTTTTCCTTTCTGAACAGCGGTACATCTGCAATTATAACTATAATCTGCAAAACTTGTTTGTCCAACACTTAGTAGAAATTCCCCAATATTGAATCAATGGACATTTGACCCGCCATTCTATGTTCAGAGCAGCTTAAAGAACGATCTTATAACCCGTCGTGACTTGTGCGGCTTAACCATGAACTTGTGATTCACCAGCAAGCGCCCGGCTTAAATATGAATTTTATAATCATTAGGTGGCTCATCATCATGATATTAACCCGCCATACTTTTATTCTCAGGCCATAGATGTTTAAACCGCCAACCATGACCAAGACTCCCACTTCTTGTGATTGGGTTGCCTCTGAAGTTTCTGAACTTTCTCTCCAAGATTATGTTGATATGGGAGTCTTACCAATGAAAGATACCATCCACTGGCGAGTTCCACGCGCTGAAACTAGATCTCAACCTAAAGAAGGCGAGGTTGTTATTTTCTCAGATCAGCTTCTCCGGGGCTTCTCACCACTTGGGTCAATGGTTTTCTGGGATGTTCTGCATTTTTATAAACTTCATCCTCAAGACGTTGGCCCCAATTCAGTTTCCAACATATGCAACTTCCAAGCCTTCTATGAAGTGTACCTTCAACAGGAGCCTGAGGTTGACCTATTCAGAGAATATTTCTATCTCAACCGCCAGGCCAAGATGACAAATGGGCCTAGTTTTGAGCTTGGTGGGATTTCAATTCAGAGGCGAAGAGACGTGATCTTCCCTGCGGCTATTCTTCCTAGCCACCCCAAAGATTGGAACTGTACTTGGTTCTACTACCAAGACACTTTCAGCTGGTGAAAATCCCCTGCTGGGTTTCCGCCCCTTCTGGCTTATCCCTACCAACGAGCTTCCAGATCGTATTTCAACTGCAGAACAAGATAAATATTCAGGAACCTTTTCAAAGATAAGGACCCTGGTAGCCAATGGCCTATCTAGAGTAGACTTGGTCCACTACTGGGTCTCTTGGAGAATTATACCTTTGAGCCGGCGCAGTGGCTTAATGTGCAAATACACAGGCGACACAAAGGATCCTCAGGGCTATAATCAAACATCCTTGACTGATAAAGAGATCACTGATATGGTTAAAATATTGCTCGGAGAACCTCCCATTAACTGCCAGAATGTAGGATTAAACCCCTTCTGCACACTTAACCCGGCTCCAGCTGTAAATACCTTGAATGAATCCATAACTTATATATCTATTTCTTTGCACTTTATATCTTTAACCTATTGCACATATGCACCTGCACTCAGGATGACTCTCCTTTTTGGAGAAAGAAACTACAAGCCGCCATGCCCCTTAAGAAGGCTAAAGGAAAATCTCACGCTCCAGCTCGCCGCAAGGAGCCATCAGCTGAAGAATTACTCAAACTTGTTGATTAATCCAAGGTAGAACTTGAATCCCTTGGCCTTTTCTTTATACAACTTATTGACGCTGACTCCTCTCAGGAAGAGGCAGAGACCAGTCGTGCCAACGTAGCAGAGGTAACTATAATTTCCTCCAGCTCAGAATCTTTGCCAAGACAGAAAACTCAGCGGGTTATCCGAAAAGTAAAATTCTCACATCCTCTTGCTCATTTGGATCCCAACTTTCTTTTGAAGAAACAACAACATGAGTTAAGACGGCCGACCCAGAGTGGCGGCTCTCAAGACCTTGTCTCCGGCTTACTCAATACACCAGTTCCTCGCAAGCGTCAACATGAGGTGCCATACACCCGAAACTCTCTTTATCCATTAGCCGGCCTTATTCATCAACATCTTAATTCTTCTAACTCAAATTATCAGAGGACACCTCCATCATCCGGTGACTCTTCTGGGACTCAAATGCTAACTTTAAAGATCGCCCAAGGGTTAGTATTTTCATTTGTTTATCCATGACTTGTAATGATACACTCGTATATTTTGTATCTTTGTTGCAGAGGTGTTGCCAAAGCAGGCAAGAAACAAAAGCTTGGCAGGTCTTTGAAGATCCCAAAACCACTGACCCAGAGAAACAAACAGTAGAAAACTCTGAGACCCTCAGTCAAGACCTCGAAGAGCCTATAAACGACCTGCCACCATCAATTGATGTTGCCATCCCCGAACATATGGACATTGAACTTAACTCAGCGGCAAGCCCTGACCCGCTGAGCCCTAAGTCGTTGACTCCTCCGAAGCCAGCTAAAGAGATCCCTCTTGAAAAGGACTTGGATGACGTGACCATCACTGTGACGGCTCGTCCAACGCCAGGGGCTTCCACTATACTAGCCAAACATGGCAGCAAGAAAGAATCTCCTTCCTTGGAGAAAGGAAAAGCGAAGCTGGATCTGCAAAGTTATGCTGCCCTCGGTGCGAATGACATCGACGCCAGTTATCTGAACCGCCTTCAAACTAGTTGTGACCTGGAAGCCAGCTTAGTGAACCTTATGAGGGAATGCTATGAGGTACATTGCTCCCCTTTTCCATATGCATTCATTTAGCCGCCAAGTCTAGAGTATAGGAAGATACTGAGTATGTTGTAGACTTATAATTTTTCTAATTAACAAACCTCAAGGACCGGCTTAAATTTACCAAGATGAGCCGGAACTTATAGTCACTGAAGAAATCCAAACGTGTAGCCCCCAAGGGCCGGCTTAACTTAATAAAGTGAGTCGGGACTTAGTCACTTAAGAAATACAAATATGTAGCCCCCAAGGGCCGGCTTAACTTAATAAAGTTAGCTGGGTCATAATTAGATTAAAATGACCTACATTAGTGCTTAGGTGCCAAGTGTATTGCTTGCAATGTGCTTGGGGCTTGATTAACCATACCTCATCAGACTTGCTCCTTGCATTGTAATTGTCGCCTTATTTATTTTAGGCAAAATTTAACATGAAGGACTCGCAAGTTGGCGATCTAAGAAAAAATTTAATGCAGCAGCTGACAGAAACCTCCAAGGCCAAGTCAGATCTGAAGGTCTCATTAGAAGAAATTGAGAAGCTGAAAGCAGATCTTGATATTGAGAGAGCCGCTTGGACAACTGACAAGGCTACTCTAGCAAAAAGGACCGAAGATGCTGAAGCTACGCTTAAACCGGTAACCGAAGAGTTATCCGGCTTAAAGCAACACATCTCTCATATGACAGCTACCATCTCTGTAAGCATAATGTGCAATTCAAATTATGTAACTCGCCTGGCGTCTCACATATGTGCATTGCTTAAATCACCTAGCGACTCTTGTATAACTTGTTAACTGGCCCCAGGAGTGCAAACCTTGGTCAAGACATGTTGTTGAAACTGAAGGTGATTTACTCTCTGACAGAGCAGTTATATAGTGGCACTCTCCATAGTCTTGTTGCTCTGTCAGATGGGAAGAAACCTGCAACACTTATCAAAACCATGCTGGATCAATTCTCAACTTCACCGGCTCAAATTGAAGAATATAAATTGTCAGCCACCCGAGCTGGAGCCACTGTGGTGCTAGGCCGAGCCAAAGCATGGCAACCAGAGCTTGAGCCGGAGGAGATAGCCACCAGATGCCCAGAATTTAAGGGCGATGGGTCAAATTTTGAAGAACAAGACTTCAACAATTGCGTCAAAGAGATGCGACTCGTAGCTTGCAAGCTTATTGAAGAGCTAAATCCGACCACTACACTCCGGCTTACGATGCAAACAACCAGAGGATTAAGCCGCTAGCTCATGATGTTTTCAATCTCATTCCTCCTCGGCGTAAGCATGTCTTCGCCCCTGACATCGATCATTCCATTATTCTAAATGATGAAACCACTTTCGAAGCTTTAACCGGCATCGATGGGACAATGGCTGATCTTTGGATGATCGATGCAGAAGAGCCGGCGCAGGATGACCCACAATCATCAAGGCAGCAAGAAAACTGATCATAGTGATGATGATCCAGGCACCTCTCAGGCCGGGTTAGGGGAGCGCGGCTCTAGAAATATTTAATTCAAACCTTTTTGGGCTCAAGATAAAGCCTTGTAATAGGGTAGTATAAAACAATGATCCTCCATGTCATGCCCCTGTGCATGTTAATCTTTACTTTTGATCCGCCAGTTCAATCTTTATGATAGGCCTGATGTGATCATACATATGAGCCATACCAGTACTCTTACTTTCATTTGAAGTTTTGCATGTCCTGTAATTAGCTAAACAACATATGTCCTAGCGACTTAAGGTGAAAAGCCAAGGCGGGTGACAACCCAAAAATATGTGGCCTTATATGACCACTGAAAAATCTATAATCAAGGCTACTCAAGCCAAAAATATACTGGTGACTTAAGGTCAAAAGCAAGGGCGGGTTACCAAACCCGAAGACTCGTAGTCTTATATAATAGTTGAAAACATACCTGTAGAGTCCAATCATGCTGGCGGCTTAAAAATCAACAACCAGTGTGGGTGACAACCCAAAGACTTGGAGCCACATAGCCACAGTTGTTCCAATTAATCATACTGGTGACTTGAAGTCCAAAGCCAGGGCAGGTTACAACCCAGAAATGCACAAAAATGAGCATCATAATTCGGAGCCTCACGACCCAGATAGTCAAAATTTGCACAAAAGCAAAAACTTAATAAAAACATCGAAAAATCAAAAAATCAAAAGGAGAGAAATACAACAAATCTCAAATCTTTGCTAGGCCGTATTTCAAGACATGACCAAACAAGTTGGCTCATAGGCCTTATGCTTTCAAGGCCGCACAACCGTTGAGTTTATCCTAGCTCACTGTAAGCCGGCTCTCATGTGACACAAGCCATCATTTTAACCTTAACAAGTTCAGGGTCTTAAAAAGATTGACTGTTAAGAGTTCAGCGAGTCACCTCGCAGAGTAGTAAGTAGCAAACAGGCAGGTGTAACTCAGAATATGGCGACTCAGGCCGGCCAAGAGGGTATGAAAGCTAAACCCGGTGGGTTGGAAGCCCCCAAGTGACCTTATGAGCAACTAATAAAGACTCGGATACACAGAAATGAAACGACAGAGGCCCTGAATTTTCAGGGATGCCGGCTTTATTATATTGATCATAAAAAGATATATACATCGACAGAAGTATGTACAATGGGGAGAGTCGGCGACTCAAGTATAGTAAGGCCAAAGATGAGCAATATTCCATGGCCTCTTGGTCTCTTGCTCACAGGTACGTGACTTCTTGTGCTCTCGTATATCAATAAGATAATACAAGCCATCGTTAAGATGTTTGATAACCACAAAAGGTCCTTCCCAAGGTGGGGACAATTTATGCATATCTGTCTAATATTGAATCAGTCGGAGCACCAAGTCTCCTTCTTGAAACGCCCGAGTCTTGACTCTATGGCTATGATAGCGACGCAGGTTTTGCTGGTATATTGCCGAACGAGCCATCACAAGGTCACATTCTTCATCCAAAGCATCAAGTGTGTTCTATCGTGTCATCTCATTATCAGCTTCAACAAAAGCCTCCACTCGGGGTGAGTCATGGCGGATATCACTTGGGAGAACCGCCTCTTCACCATAGACCATACAGAAAGGCATATAGCTTGTCGACCTATTTGATGTAGTATTTATACTCCAAAGCACTGAAGGCAACTCCTCAACACAACAACCCGGCGTTCGTTCCAAAGGAACCATAAGCCGGGTCTTGATGCCTCAAAAAAACTCCTGGTTAGTGCTACCTCTTAAGCTTGCGTTGGTTTTCCCTTGAAGAGGAAACGGTGATGCAGCACAGTAGAGTAAGTATTTCCCTCGGTTTTGAGAACCAAGGTATCAATCTAGTAGGAGCTAACACACAAGTCCCCTCGTACCTGCACAAACAAACAAGAACCTCGCAACCAACGCGATAAAGGGGTTGTTAATCCCTTCACGATCACTTACGAAAGTGCGATCTGATAGAGATAATAAGATAAATATCTTTGGTGTTTTTGTTGTACAGATTGGAAATAAAGATTGCAAAATAGAAATATCAAATTGGTAGGAAAATAATACGATGGAAGATAGACCCGGGGACCATAGGTTTCACTAGTGGATTCTCTCAAGATAGCAAATTCTACGGTGGGTGAACGAATTACTGTCGAGCAATTGATTGAAAAGTGCATAGTTATGAGAATATTTAGGCATGATCATGTATATAGGCATCATGTCCGCAACAAGTAGACCGAAACGATTCTGCATCTACTACTATTACTCCACACATCGACCGCTATCCAGCATGCATCTAAAGTATTAAGTTCAGAAGAATAGAGTGACGCATTAGACAAGATGACACGATGTAGAGGGATAAACTCAAGCAATATGATATAAAGCCCATCTTTTATCCTCGATGGCAACAATGCAATATGTGCCTTGCTGCCCCTGCTGTCACTGGAAAAGGACACCGCAAGATTGAACCCAAAGCTAAGCACTTCTCCCATTGCAAGAAAGATCAATCTAGTAGGCCAAACCAAACTGATAATTCAAAGAGACTTGCAAAGATATTTAAATCATGCATAAGAGATTTCAGGGAAGAATCAAATATTGTTCATAGATAATCTTGATCATAAACCCACAATTCATCGGATCTTGACAAACACACCACAAAAAGAATTACATCGAATAGATCTCCAAGAGAATCGAGGAGAACTTTGTATTGAGATCCAAAGAGAGAGAAGAAGCCATCTAGCTAATAACTATGGACCCGAAGGTTTGTGGTAAACTACTCACACATCATTGGAGAGGCTATGGTGTTGATGTAGAAGCCCTCCATGATTGATTCCCCCTCCGGCGGAGCATCGAAAATGGCCCCAAGATGGGATCTCACGGGTACAGAAGGTTGCGGCGGTGGGAATAGGATTTCGTGGTGCTCCTGGATGTTTTCGGGGTATATGGGTATATATAGGAGGACGAAGTATGTCGGTGGAGCTGCGAGGGGCCCACGAGGGTGGGGGCGCGCCTACCCCCTGGGCGCGCCTCCCTGACTCGTGGCCTCCATGCTTCTTTCTTGACGTAAACTCCAAGTCTCCTGGATCACGTTCGTTCCAAAAATAACTCCCCCGAAGGTTTCATTCCGTTTGGATTCTGTTTGATATTCCTTTTTTGTGAAACACTGAAATAGGCAAAAAAACAGCAATTTTCACTGGGCCTTTGGTTAGTAGGTTAGTCCCAAAAGTAATATAAAAAGGTATATTAAAGCCCATTAAACATCCAAAATAGATAATATAATAGCATGGAACAATTAAAAATTATAGATACGTTGGAGACATATCAAGCATCCCCAAGCTTAATTTCTGCTCGTCGTCGAGTAGGTAAATGATAAAAACAGAATTTTTGATGTGGAATGCTACCTAGCATAATTCTCAATGTAATTTTCTTTATTGTGGCATGAATGTTCAAATTCGAAAGATTCTAGACAAAAGTTTAATATTGACATAAAAATAATAATACTTCAAGCATACTAACAAAGCAATCATGTCTTCTCAAAATAACATGGCCAAAGAGACTTATCCCTACAAAATAATATAGTCTGGCTATGCTCCATCTTCACCACACAAAATATTTAAATCATGCACAACTCCGATGACAAGCCAAGCAATTGTTTCGTACTTTTGATGTTCTCAAACTTTTTCAATCTTCACGAAATACATGAGTGTGAGCCATGGATATAGCACTATAGGTGGAATAGAATGGTGGTTGTGGAGAAGACAAAAAGGAGAAGATAGTCTCACATCAACTAGGCGTATCAGCGGGCTATGGAGATGCCCATCAATAGATATCAATGTGAGTGAGTAGGGATTGCCATGCAACGGATGCACTAGAGCTATAAGTGTATGAAAGCTCAACAAAAGAACTAAGTGGGTGTGCATCCAACTTGCTTGCTCACGAAGACCTAGGGCATTTTGAGGAAGCCCATCATTGGAATATACAAGCCAAGTTCTATAATGTAAAATTCCCACTAGTATATGAAAGTGAGAACATAGGAGACTCTCTCTATCATGTATCATGGTGCTACTTTGAAGGATAGTAGCATTGTCCCTTCTCTCTTTTTCTCTCATTTTTTTCTTTTCTCTTTTTTGGGCCTTTTCTTTTTTATGGCCTTTCTCCCTTTTTTATTTTTGTTCGGAGTTTCATCCCAACTTGCGGGGGAATCATAGTCTCCATCATCCTTTCCTCACATGGGACAATGCTCTAATAATGATGGTCATCACACTTTTTTTACTTACAACTCGAAAAAATTACAACTCGATACTTAGAACAAAATATGACTCTGTGTGAATGCCTCCGGCGGAGTATCGAGATTTGCAATGACTCATGAGTGACATGTATGAAAGAATTATAAAGGTGGCTTTGCCACAAATACGATGTCAACTACATGATCATGCAAAGTAAAATGACAATGATGAAGCGTGCCATAACAAACGGAAGGGTGGTAAGTTGCATGGCAATATATCTCGGAATGGTATGGAAATGCCATAATAGGTAGGTATGGTGGCTGTTTTGAGGAAGGTATATGGTGGGTTTATGGTACCGGCGAAAGTTGCGCGGTACTAGAGAGGCTAGCAATGGTGGAAGGATGAGAGTGCGTATAATCCATGGACTCAACATTAGTCATAAAGAACTCACATACTTCTTGCAAAAATCTATTAGTTATCGAAACAAAGTACTACGCGCATGCTCCTAGGGGGATAGATTGGTAGGAAAATACCATCGCTCGTCCCCGACCGCCACTCATAAGGAAGACAATCAATAAATAAAGCATGCTCCGACTTCATCACATAACAGTTAACCATACGTGCATCCTACGGGAATCACAAACTTTAACACAAGTATTTCTCAAATTCACAACTACTCAACTAGCATGACTCTAATATCACCATCTTTATATCTCAAAACAATCATCAAGTATCAAACTTCTCATAGTATTCAATGCACTTTTTATGATAGTTTTTATTATACCCATCTTGGATGCCTATTATATTAGGACTAATTTATAGCCAAATCAAATTACCATGCTGATCTAGAGGACTCTGAAAATGATATAAGTGAGGCATGAGAGATCAATAATTTCTATAAAATAGAACCACCACCGTGCTCTTAGAAGATATAAGTGAAGCACTAGAGCAAAATTATCTAGCTCAAAAGATATAAGTGAAGCACATAGAGTATTCTAATAAATTATGATTCATGTGTGTCTCTCCAAAAGGTGTGTACAGCAAGGATGATTGTGGTAGACTAAAAATCAAAGACTCAAATCATACAAGACGCTCCAAGCAAAACACATATCATGTGGACAATAAAAATATAGCCTCAAATAAAGTTACCGATGGACGAAGACGAAAGAGGGGATGCCTTCCGGGGCATCCCCAAGCTTAGGCTTTTGGTTGTCCTTGAATTTTACCTTGGGGTGCCTTGGGCATCCCCAAGCTTAGGCTCTTGCCACTCCTTATTCCAAAATCCATCAAATCTTTACCCAAAACTTGAAAACTTCACAACACAAAACTCAACAGAAAATCTCATGAGCTCCGTTAGTATAAGAAAACAAACCACCACTTCAAGGTACTGTAATGAACTCATTATTTATTTATATTGGTGTTAAACCTACTGTATTCCAATTTCTCTATGGTTCATACCCGCCGGTACTAGCCATAGATTCATCAAAATAAGCAAACAACACACGAAAAACAGAATCTGTCAAAAAAGAACAGTCTGTAGTAATCTGTAGGTTTCGAATACTTCTGTAACCCAACAATTCTGAAATAAATTGGTGGACGTGAGGAATTTGTCTATTAATCATCTGCAAAAAGAATCAACCTAATCGCACTATCCAGCAAAAATGGCAGCAAATCTCGTGAGCGCTAAAGTTTCTGCTTTTTACAACAAGATCACAAAGACTTCCCCCAACTCTTCCCAAAGGTTCTACTTGGCACAAACACTAATTAAAAGCATAAAACCACATATAAACAGAATATATATGAATTATTTATTACTAAACATAACCAAAAAGCAAGAAACAAAAATAAAATTGGGTTGCCTCCTAACAAGCGCTATCGTTTAACGCCCCTAGCTAGGCATAAAAACAAGAATAGATCTAGGTATTGTCATCTTTGGTATGCAATCCATAAGTGGCTCTCATAATAGATTCATAAGGTAACTTAATTTTATTTCTAGGAAAGTGTTCCATGCCTTTCCATAACGGAAATTGGAATCTATTGTTTCCTTCTTTCATATCAATAATTGCACCAATTGTTCTAAGGAAAGGTCTACCAAGAATAATAGGACATGTAGGATTGCAATCTATATCAAGAACAATGAAATCTACGGGCACATAATTCCTATTTGCAACAATAAGAACATCATTAATACTTACCAAAGGTTCCCACTCATCATGAAGTTTTATAGGGATAGAAACTTCTAATTCAATCTTGTCTTCAAAAGATTACATTAAAGCATCAACGATATGTTTGGTAAAGGCTTTATTTTGACTATAAGGATGAGGAGAATTTAGCACGGATTGAAACAAGGAAATACAATCTATCAAAGAGCAATTATCATAATTAAATCCCTTGAAATCCAAAATAGTGGGTTCATTGCTATGTAAAGTTTTGACCTCTTCAATCCCACTTTTATTAACTTTTGCATCAAGATCTAAAAACTCCGAATCATTGGGACGCCTTTTAACTAAAGTTGACTCATCTACAGTCCCATCATTATCAAGATTCATATTGCAAAACAAAGATTTAATATGGGACACATCAATCACTTTTAGATCTTCATCCTTATTATCATGAAAACTAGAAGAACACGCTTTCATAAAAGCAATCTTTTTTGGCACGCATCCTAGCAGTTCTTTCCTTGCACTCATCAATGGAAATTCTCATGGATTTGAGAGACTCATTAATATCATGCTTAGGTGTAATAGATCTAAGTTTCAAAGAATCAACATCAAGAGAAATTCTATCCACGTTCCTAGCCAACTCATCAATCTTAGGCAATTTTTCTTCAAGCAAAGCATTGAAATTCTTTTGCGAAATCATAAATTCTTTAACACTAGTCTCAAAATCAGAGGGCATATTATTAAAATTTCCACAAGAGTTGTTGTAGGAATTACCATAATTATTAGAGGAATTACTAGGAAACGGCCTATGATTAAAGTTTCCTCTATAAGCATTGTTACTAAAATTGTTCCTAATAACAAAATTCACATCCATAGATTCATTATTATTCTCAATCATAGTAGACAAAGGCATATCAGTAGGATCAGAAGAAACACTCTTATTAGCAAAAAAATCATAAGTTCATCCATCTTTCCACTCAAAACATTAATTTCTTCTATAGCATGAACCTTTTTACTAGTAGATCTTTCGGTGTGCCATTGAGAACAATTAACCATAATATTATCTAGGAGTTTAGTAGCTTCTCCTAAAGTTATTTCCATACAAGTGCCTCCCGTGGCCGAATCTAAAAGATTTCTAGAAGCAAAATTCAATCCAGCATAAAAATTATGCATGATCATCCATAAGTTTAATCCATGAGTAGGGCAATTAATTTCATCCTCTCCCAAGCTTGTGCAACATGCTCATGATCAAGTTGTCTAAAATTCATAATATCATTTCTAAGAGATATGATCTTAGCGGGAGAAAACTACTTAGAGATAAAAGCATCTTTGCACTTATTCCATGAATCAATACTATTTTCAGGCAAAGACGAAAACCAAGTTTTAGCATGATCTCTAAGCAAAAACGGAAATAGCTTCAACTTAACAATATCATTATCCACATCTTTCTTCTTTTGCATATCACATAAATCAACAAAGTTGATTAGATGGGTAGCGGCATCTTCACTAGGAAGGCCAGAAAATGGATCATTCATGACAAGATTCAACAAGGCAGTATTAATTTCACAAGATTCAGCATCGGTAAGAGGAGCAATCGGAGTACTAATAAAATCATTGTTGTTGGTATTGGAGACGTCACACAATTTAGTATTATCTTGAGCCATCATGACAAATAATCAATCCAACACACTAGCAAGCAAAAAGCAAACAAAAAGAGGCGGATGGAAAAGAGGGCAAATAAAACTGCAAGGGTGAAGTGGGGAAGAGGAAAACGAGAAGCAAATGGCAAATAATGTAATGCGAGGGATAAGAGTTTGTGATGGGTACTTGGTATCGGCGCCAGAAATCCCCACTTTGGTGGGAGATCAAAGCTTGACTTGACTTGGTGTAAACCTCCCTGGCAACGGCACCAGAAATCCTTCTTGCTACCCCTTGAGCTTGCGTTGGTTTTCCCTTGAAGAGGGAAGGGTGATGCAGCACAGTAGCGTAAGTATTTCCCTTAGTTTTGAGAACCAAGGTATCAATCCAGTTGGAGGTAACACACAAGTCCCCTAGTACCTGTACAAACAAACAAGAACCTCGCAAGCAACGCAATAAAGGGGTTGTCAATCCCTTCACTGTCACTTACGAAAGTGAGATCTGATAGAGATAATAAGATAAATATTTATGGTATTTTTGTTGTATAGATTGGAAAATAAAGATTGCAAAATAGAAATAGAAATAGCAAATTGATAGGAAAATAATATGATGGAAGATAGACCCGGGGGGCATAGGTTTCACTA
Source organism: Triticum urartu (assembly GCF_003073215.2). NCBI lineage: Eukaryota > Viridiplantae > Streptophyta > Magnoliopsida > Poales > Poaceae > Triticum > Triticum urartu. The sequence continues at coordinate 140,615,021 of NC_053025.1, forward strand.
GTGGCTTCTCTCAAGATAGCAAATTCTACGATGGGTGAACGAATTATTGTCGAGCAATTGATAGAAAAGCGCAAAGTTATGAGAATATCTAGGCATGATCATGTATATAGGAATCACATCCGTGACAAGTAGACCGAAACGATTCTGCATCTACTACTATTACTCCACACATCGACCGCTATCCAACATGCATCTAGAGTATTAAGTTCATAAGAACAGAGTAACGCATTAGGCAAGATGACATGATGTAGAGGGATAAACTCAAGCAATATGATATAAACCCCATCTTTTTATCCTCGATGGCAACAATACAATACGTGCCTTGCTGCCCCTGCTGTCACTGGGAAAGGACACCGGAAGATTGAACCCAAAGCTAAGCATTTCTCCCATTGCAAGAAAGATCAATCTAGTAGGCCAAACCAAACTGATAATTCGAAGAGACTTGCAAAGATATTTAAATCATTCATAAGAGATTTCAGGGAAGAATAAAATATTGTTCATAGATAATCTTGATCATAAACCCACAATTCATCGGATCTCGACAAACACACCGCAAAACGAATTCATCGCAGAAACAGAGAGAGAGAGACAGAGAGGCAGATCCAATCTCGGAGGGGCTCTCGCCCCTCCACCGCCATGGAGGCCATGGACCAGAGGGGAAACCCTTATCCCATCTAGGGCGAAGGTCAAGTAAGAAGAAGAAGAAGGGGGGCTCTCTCCCCCTCTCTCCCGGTGGCACCGGAACACCGCCGGGGCCATCATCGTCACCGCAATCTACACCAACACCGCCGTCATCTTCACCAACATCTCCATCACCTTCCCCCATCTATCTACAGCGGTCCACTCTCCCACAACCCGATGTTCCCTCTACTTGAAAATGGTGCTTTATGCATCATATTATTATCCAATGATGTGTTGCCATCTATGATGGCTGAGTAGATTTTCGTTGTCCTATCGGTAATTGGTGAATTGCTATGATTGGTTTAATTTTCTTGTGGTTATGTTGATGTCCTTTGGTGCAAATCATATGAGCGCGCACGTGGATCACACCATAGGGTTAGTTGTATGTTGATAGGACTATGTATTGGAGGGCAAGAGTGACAGAAGCTTCAACCTAGCATAGAAATTGATGCATACAGAATTGAAGGGGGACCAATATATCTTAATGCTATGGTTGGGTTTTACCTTAATGAACATAAGTAGTTGCGGATGCTTGCTAATAGTTCCAATCATAAGTGAAAGGATCGATATAGTTGACTAGAGGGGGGTGAATAAGCAACTAACAATTTTGTGCTTTTCTTTACCAATTTAAACATTGCATCAAAGTAGGTTGTCTAGATATGCAACTAGGTTAGCAACCTATATGATGCAACAAGAATAAGTACACAAGCAAGCAAGGGATATAACAGAAATAAGCTTGCACAAGTAAAGGCACGAGAAAACCAAGAGTGGAGCCGGTGAAGACGAGGATGTGTTACCAAAGTTCCTTCCTTTTGAGGGGAAGTACATCTCCGTTGGAGCGGTGTGGAGGCACAATGCTCCCCAAGAAGCCACTAGGGCACCGTATTCTCCTCACGCCCTCACACAATGCGAGATGTCGTGATTCCACTATCACTGCCCTTGGAGGCGGCGACCGAACCTTTACAAACAAGGTTGGGGCAATCTGCACAACTTAATTGGAGGCTCCCAACGACACCACAAAGCTTCACCACAATGGAATATGGCTCCGCGGTGACCTCAACCGTCTAAGGTGCTCAAACACCCAAGAGTAACAAGATCCGCAAGGGATGAGTGGGGGGAATCAAATTTCTCTTAGTGGAAGTGTAGATCTAGGCCTTCTTAACCAATCCCTAAAGAATCAACAAGTTTGATTGGCTAGGGAGAGAGATGGGCCAAAATGGAGCTTGGAGCAACAATGGAGCTTGGGGATAGAAGAGGTAGTCAACTCGAAGAAGAAGACACCCCTTATATAGTGGAAGAACAAATCCAACCATTATCCACCAACTCATCCTGTGAAGCACGGTACAACCGCATCAGGGATGCGGTACTACCGCAAGGGCACACGGTACTACCGTAAGGCACTGCGGTAGTACCACCCATGCGGTAGTATCTAGACTAGCCATGAAGTTGCGAGGCAGAGGGCGGTAGAACCGCTGGCGCGGTACTACCGCTCCCCCTTGCGGTACTACCGCAAGGCAAGGATAGCCTAGATTTGGGAAGGCACAGTCGTATAAAAATACATCTGTGGCAACTTCCGCTGAGTTGGGATCAATGCAAAAATCTGACACGGTAGTACCATAAGCCAGGAGCGGTACTACCGCGCGAGGCGCGGATGTAAAAAATTACATCCGCCCATACAGTCGCGCAAGCTGCTGAACCTGGCCAGAGCGCATGGTACTATTGCGCGCCTGGCGCGGTACTACCGCGGGCACTTGTGGTACTACCGTGCCAGAGGCCGGTACTACCGCAAGGGCCTGCGGTACTACTGCTCCTAGGAGCAGTACTACCACATGCCCAAGTTCAGCAATCAGGACATTTTGCATAGACAAGAAAAGACGGAGGATGCTCCAAAGTGCCAAAGGAAAGGTGGTGCAAAAGGAGAAGACGTGTACGTGATGATTCCACCCAAACCTTTCCAAAGCGGATCCCCTCTTAATAGTACGGCTTTCCTACAACTCAAAACCATCGAAAAGAAACGTAGAGAAATGCTGTCTTCAATTGTCTTTGAGGGGCACCAAATCGTCTTGTGGCTAGTCATGATATATCTGAAATAATCAATGCACACGATTAGTACACAAAAGCATTGTCATGAATCACCAAAACAACTAAGGGATAAAAATGCCATTACAATCTCCCCCTTTTTGGTGCATTGATGACAATACGGGATTTGCACAAAGGGAGATAACATAGAACATGAGCAAACCCCACATCTCTAAAATATAGATGGGCTCCCCCTAGATGTGTGCTATCTAGATAAGTGCTTTGGACTGCACGACACACATACTAGGATCAACACTCCCCCTATATTTTATAGACAAGGCATATCTTGCAACAATAAAGCTAACACTAAGCAAGATAAAAACTAAGAGCATATAATAATGATCACAAGATACCATAGGCTCAATACGGTACGCTAGAGTGCATATGTCTTACACCATATGACAGAAAAGTCTCACAAGCACAAACCAACCCAAAGCAAACGAGGTTCAACGAAATGAAAGCAAATTGCAAAGACGAAACACGACACACAACTCGCAAATCCTACACTCTCTCCCCCTTTGGCATCGAGACACCAAAAAGGCAGAGAGGACACCTACGACACAAGTGGTGGCTCAAGCGGACGCGATCACTCGTCTTGATCCTCGTCAGACTCGGCAGCGGGGACGGTCTCCTCCTTGTCCTCCTCAGAATCAGTCCACTTGTAGCCTTGCTTCGCCATCCAGTCAGCCTCTGGCGTGATGACCTTCTCAGACCTGCTGAATATCTCCTCGCCAAACGTCCTCAAGATCCGCTTGTCGCAGCGGCGACTCTCCTTCTGAGCAACATGAGACTGGTACTGCCCCTTGGCCTGCATGCAGAACAGAACCTTCATCTTGTTCTTCAGCTTCTTAGCCCAAGAGGGCTTAGAAGATGAAGGCGAGTAGCCAGCAGAGTTGTCCTCAGTAGCGTCCTCCTCCTCATCCACATCGATCTAAGCAGCCACTGCCTCAGCACGGGTAGTAGTGTTGGCCCACTGGGTCTTGACCCGGAGGGAGCAACTTCTCAACATAGTAGGGCTGAAGCTTGTTCTTGTTGGCTGCCTCTGAATTGGCATGAGGGCGAACACCAACAGGCGTGTTGAGCCCCTCATCAGGAACCCGAAGCAAATCCATGAAGTCCTTCCATGTAGCAGTCATCCGCTGTCCGTTGGTCATCCAGGTCATGGTCCGTTCCTCATTAGGATGGAAGTGGACCGTGGCAAAGAAATGGGCCACAATCCCAAGGTCATAATCCAGATGGAAAGAGATCACATCCTCAATGCCAAGCTGCTCCACCAGATCTAGAGCCTCACCAAAGTAGGCACTATGATTCTCTTTCCTCATCTGATGCATGTCGATCCAGTGCACGTCCACATATATGTTCTGCTTGGCCTTGATCACATCCAGATAAATGAGATACTTCTGCTTAGTCCAGAACAAATCATTCCCTCTGAAGTTGGCACGAGGATTCACATATGGGTTGATCTTCCTTCGAGTGACAAACTCCGCAAGAGGTATCTCATCCATGCCCATGGTGGGCTCCTTGAGCTTGGTGGTGGTGGTCTTGGTCCTGTGTTGGGGGGCATTGGAGCCCTCTAGAGCTTCGTCTTGGTTGCGCTGACGCTTGGAGCCCGTGTCATAGCTGGGATTGGAACGTCGAGCAGGTGCACCGGAGCCACCACCTAAGACACAAAACACAAAAACACGCACGAGAAGCGAGAAGGATCAATGCAAAGACCACGACAAAACAGGTGAAACAAGTAGAACTCACACTTGGTAATTGCCACTTGGGAGATTTGACTGCAACGGTAGTACCGCATGGCTGCGCGGTACTAAAATTTTAGTGCCGCTCCTAGCCACGATAGTACCGCACCAGGGTGGCATGGTAGTACTGTGTCTCGAAGCGGCAGTAGAATTTTAGTTCCGCGCCTCACGCAGTAGTACTGCTCTCGAGGAGCGGTAGTACGGTACGAGGGGTAGTGCCGTACGAGCGGTAGTGCCGTATGAGCGGTAGTACCGCACCAGAGATGCGGTAGTACCGCATGATGTCAGATCCGAATCCTCAACTAGATCTGAGCACAACCGTGAAAACAATGCGGTACTACGATTGATCAAATCTACCACGGGGCAACATATCAAGTACCATCTCTACGCATTACTACTCTCCTACATCCTACTCTTGCAAAGATTTGGCCTAAAATCTCAAGAACAACATGCATCTCCCCAAAAACCTAGAAACAAAACAACGAACCAAGGAGAGAGGGATTTGGGGAGAAACCTTGTTGCATGGCAAGAGGAAGTGGTGGGGAACGATCCCACCAGACGGAATCCGAGGAGAGCGGCCGGAGATGGAGATCCGGTGAGGGTCTCTGCGCCGTTCTTGGGCAAGAGAGAGAGAGACGGCGTGGGGAGGAAGAGTGAATGGCTATGGGGGAGTTGGAACTCCCCTTGCCCGCTCTTAACCCCCACGCGCTCTCGATTGCACGGTAGTACCACATGTCATCGCGGTAGTACCGCAATGTGTGGAAGTACCGCACTGACGGCGGTAGTACCGCTCCCCAGGCGGCAGTAAAAAATTATTGCCGTGCTGGGTGCGGTAGTACCGTGCGCAGCTCCTGCGGTAGTACCGTGGCAAGCCACGGTAGTACCGTTTGCCCAAGAAAATGCAAGTTTCAAAACAGAGAAAACCAAAGGCCCTTTGAAAAGCAACCTTCAAGCGAACGGACACACCAAAACACTGACACACGAGACAACACACACAAGCTCGGCACGAAGAAAGAGAGACAAGAGACAACAAGGACTAAACAAGCAACCCAGCTTCTCCAAAGAGAGGGCGGTGGCCAGGGCCACCTATGTTTGAGTCAATTGGTATGGCACCATGAATAATTATCCTTGGGACCATGTCCAACACTTGTCTTTGAAGCACAAGTACCATAAACAATGGCTAATGTGAAAGAGTTGATCAATTTATGCATAATGGGGGGAGGAAGAGTTCATTGAGAGAACAACACTCCCCCTATGTCCATGCCTACACCTAAACAAGATAACAAGTTGAGTATGGTGGGGTGTGCAAGGGTTCAAGCAACATTGCTCGCATCAATGATATTTAGCTCATGCCTTAACTCGTGAAATCTTGCTTCATCCAAGGGCTTCGTGAAGATATCTGCAAGGTTATCAAGAGTGTCGACATAGTTGAGCTCGGTCTCCCCTCACCTAATATGATCCCGGATGAAGTGATACCGAATCTCAATATGCTTCGTCTTGAAGTGTTGCACCGGGTTGAGAGAAATCTTGATGGCACTTTCATTGTCACACCAAAGAGGCACTTTGTCACAAATGACATTGTAATCCTTTAAAGTTTGCCTCATCCGTAGAAGTTATGCACAACAACTGTAGACCGCCACATACTCCACTTCAGTGGATGAGAGAGATACACAACTTTGCTTCTTGGAAGACCAACTCACCAAGGAGCAACCAAGAAACTGGCACCCTCCGGAAGTTAACTTCCTATCTACTTTGTCTCCCGCCCAATCAGAGTCTGAGCCCACAAGGTTGAAGTTAGATCCTCTTGGATACCATAAGCCAAAGTTTGGGGTATGAGCCAAATATCGAAAGATTCGCTTGACCACCACATAGTGGCTTTCCTTAGGTGCGGCTTGAAACCGTGCACACATTCCCACACTTAACATGTGTAGGATCGAAAGTATGTCTAGAGGGGGGGGTGATTAGACTACTTGACCAAATAAAAACTTAACCTTTTCCCAGTTTTAGTTCTTGGCAGATTTTAGCTATTTTAGGACAAGTCAAGCAATCATCACACAATTCAAGCAAGCATGCAAAGAGTATATTGGTAGCGGAAAGTAAAGCATGCAACTTGCAAGAATATAAAGGGAAGGGTTTGGAGAATTCAAACGCTATTGGAGACAAGGATGTTTTTCCCGTGGTTCGGATAGGTGGTGCTATCCTACATCCACGTTGATGGAGACTTCAAGCCACGAAGGGTAACGGTTGCGCGAGTCCACACAGGGCTCCACCCAAGGGCAACGGTTGCGCGAGTCCACGAAGGGCTCCACCCACGAAGGGTCCACGAATAAGCAACCACCCACAAAGGGTCCACGAAGAAGAAACCTTGTCTATCCCACCATGGCCATCGCCCACGAAGGACTTGCCTCACTAGTGGTAGATCTTCACAAAGTAGGTGATCTCCTTGCCCTTACAAACTCCTTGATTCAACTCCACAATCTTGTCGGAGGCTCCCAAGTGACACCTAGCCAATCTAGGAGACACCACTCTCCAAGAAGTAACAAATGGTGTGTAGGTAATGAACTCCTTGCTCTTGTGCTTCAAATGATAGTCTCCCCAACACTCAACTCTCTCTCATAGGATTTGGATTTTGTGGAAAGAAGATTTGAGTGGAAAGCAACTTGGGAAGGCTAGAGATCAAGATTCATATGGTAGGAATGGAATGTCTTGGTCTCAACACATGAGTAGGTGGTTCTCTCTCAGAATATATGAGTTGGAATGGTGTATGTGTGTGTTCTGATGGCTCTCTCACTGAATGAGAAAGAGGTGGAGGGGTATATATAGCCTCCACACAAAATCCAACCGTTACACACAATTTACCAATCTCGGTGGGACCGAATCAGAAAACTCGGTCTGACCGAAATAGTAAACCTAGTGACCGTTAGGAATTTCGGTGGGACTGACATGCAACTCGGTAGGACCGATTCGGTTAGGGTTTGGGCATAACGTTAATCTCGGTGAGACTGATTACACAAACTCGGTGAGACCGAATTTGGTAATTAGCTAACCAGAGAGTTGGTCAGGCAAACTCGGTGGGACCGATTTGCTCTTTCGGTGGGACCGAGTGGAACTCGGTGAGACCGAAAAGTTACAAAGGGGAAACACTGAGTTTACATTGCAATCTCGGTGGGACCGATTCGCTCTTTCGGTGGGACTGAAAATTTATGAAAGGGAAACAGAGAGTTTGCAACCCCATCTCGGTGGGACCGAGATCCTTATCGGTAGAACCGAATTGCTAGGGTTTGGCAGTGGCTAATGACAAGTGAAACTCGGTGGCGCCGGATAGGAAGAATCGGTAGGATCGAGTTTGGCTTAGAGTTTTGGTCATATGTGGATATGGGAAAGTAGTTGATGGTTTTGGAGCATATCACTAAGCACATGAAGCAAGAGGCTCATTAAGCAACACCTCATCCCTCCTTAATAGTATTGGCTTTTCCTATGGACTCAATGTGATCTTGGATCACAAAAATATAAAATGAAGAGTCTTGAGCTTTTGAGCTTAAGCCAATCCATTGTCCTTAGCATTTTGAGGGTTCCACTTTCACATCCATGCCATGCCAATCATTGAGATTTCCTGAAATAAGTATCTTGGAATAGTATTAGCTCAATGAGCTATATGTTGTTATGAATTACCAAAACCACCTAGGGATAGTTGCACTTTCAATCTCCCCCTTTTTGGTAATTGATGACAACATATAGATCAAAGCTTCGACAAAAGATAATAAGCATGAAATATATCGTCGCTTTGAGAAGTATGTGATAAGTAAGAGCTCCCCCTAAATTTGTGCATATTTAAAATTTGCTTTGGACTGCAAATGCACAAAGAGTTAGAGTCATGGGTTACTCTTCCATGTCACATACATCTTGGTGGAGCGCTCAAAATGATAAGAATGAAATACATGCACTCATCACCAAGAATAAGTGAATGATCACAATGATAGATAGAATGATAATATTTAAGCAAGCATTAAGCAAACATTAAGTGTAGCTTATGATCAAACACATGATCATCGATGTCTCACAGCATAAGGACGTAGTATCTCACACACAAGCAAACAAAGTTCGAAAAAACCACCAAATAAAGCAAGAGAGAAAAGCAACACTCTCTCTCTCTCTCGAAGCCTATGATCTATACATCTTCTCCCCCTTTGGCAACAAGTTACCAAAAAGTTCCTAGAAAATGCATAGCACTAGATCGACGCTCAGGCTTGATCTTCAGGTGGTGGTGGAGTCCGGAGCACTCCAAGGACGAAGCCTTCGGTAGACGTGGTCGGAGTCGAGGCTGAAGTGGATGCTGGAGCTGGTGGAACTGAGGCTGTGGTGCAGACGTTGTAGCTCTGGTGTCAGCAACTGGCAGTGCAGACGACCTCGGACCTCGTGGCACCCTCGCAAAAGCATGTCGTGGTCCTGCCTCTCCTCTCATTCATGTCCTCCTGGAGCTGCTCCACGGCAGTCTGTATCTCTGTCACCTTGATGTCCAAGTCATAGAATCTCTTGTTCCATGATCCTCTCTAAGCTCGCCTGGTTCTGAGTCAGGGTGGCTATACTCTGCTCAATCCGCAGGGTGGACGCAATCAGTAACTGAGCTGCTCTTGTTTGGTTTTCAGGAAGTAATCAGATGCCTCCGCTTGAGTAGGCATCCTGGCAGCTTTCTCCTTCTTCGCCTTCTCCTTCTGAGCTTGTGCATGGGCAGATGATGGTTCATTCTCAGTCATAACAACTTCATTGTCTCAAAATCTGGACGGATGGGCAGTGTTCCTTATCCAACAAATATACGCCCGTGCCCATCTTGGAGTTGATGAGCTCCTGAATCTGAGGGGCATATCCACAGCTCCTCTTCTGATCTGCCGCAGTCCTTTTGATTGTTTCCACTATGAGGCTCATGACTTTGAATTTCTGAGGCACGTCAAAGACATGAAGCAAGTTGATCGCGTGACCTCTGATCATCTTGTGATCTCCAGACTTGGGCAAGAAGGGTGTGCCTAAGGATCCAGTTGAATCGTAGGCAATCCTGATAGCAGATAATGCACTGAGCCAAACTTGAACGTGTCAGTGCTTCATTCGGATCTCCTTGTACATGTTGACATGGAGTTGTGGTCCATCTTTTTTCTTGGCATAAATGTCCAAGTCATCTGCTTGCTCCTCTGGGGCATTGATCAGCTTCGCCCATTCCTCAACAGTAGAATGGTACCTCGTACCCTTAGACATCCATGTAATCCTCCCATCTAGATAAAAGTGAGCTGTGGAGTAGAACTGCATGATGAGTTCCTCGTTCCACTTTGTGAGCTTTTGCCCAACAAAGTCCTCTACTCCACACGCCTTAAAGTTGTCCTGAACTCCTGGGTAGTACTCTTCATTATCCTTGATATAGGTCCAGTCGACCCATCTCACGTCACATACAATTGGCTTCTTGTCAAGTAGCACTGTCTCATAGAAATCTTGCTACTCCTTGGTATGAAATCTGTAGTCGACTACAGTCCTTCTCCTAGAAGCATATGGAGTCTGCTTCTCTCCACTTCCTGAGCCCTGAGTCTCTCCTGAGCTTCATATCCTCAGCCACAGGATGAGCATCGTTGTGGTCTGGGATCTTGGGCTTGAGCTTCCGAAGGACACTCTCTTCCTCTTCCTCTGCAACAGTCTCAGGCACTGGGGCCTTGTTCTTCTCAGTGGCTGGGATGCTTCTTGTGTTTCTCTTTGGTGCACTCTTAGGCTTAGATGCAGCCTTAGGTGCTTCCTTGGGCTTGGATGCAGCTCCCCCTGACCTTATGGCATCTCCCATAAGTTTGGATGCCTTGGGCGCTGGTGCAGCTGCCTCTTCTTCCTCTTCCTCTTCTACCATGATGGAGGCCTCCCAAGCACTCTATGCACAGTCTTCTTCACTCTTTCTTTCCTCTTCTTGCCCTCAGCTGCAACGGGCTCAATCGGAGCAGGCTTGTCAGTTGAGGCTCTAGCCTTTGACATGGGCTGCCTGCCTGCTGGCCTTTTGATTTTCAGGCCTGGCTTTGAGCCTTGAGCTGGCTCAACTCTCTTGGAAGTGGCCTCTTCCTCTGCCACATAGTCCTCATCTTCAGAATCTGAGGTTTTCTTCTTCCTTTGTCTCATGGAAGCTTTAGGCAGGTTGCTGGGTGTGCTCCTGCTGCCATCATCTTAGGAACTTGAGGGGCTAGTACCCTCACTCAGCTGCACTTGCTGCTCTGACAAGTTTTGGCTGTCACTCTGGTCTGACATGCTGCAAACTGACTGCTGACCCTGTGAATAGATTGTAGAGGAGATAGAGTGGATGAGCATCACAAAATGCAGAGATTTTTGCAAAAAGAATGATCCAAAAACTTAGTTTTAGTTTCCCACTGAAATCATCTCGGATCTACCGATTTTCAAACTCGGTGATACCGAAGCAGTTTTGGAACCTAAACTAGTGAACTCGGTAGGACCGAGTCACAGTTCGGTGGCACCGAGACTGCTAGGGTTTCACTGAGTTCAAAAATCGGTCACACCGATAGTAATTCTCGGTCAGACCGAGTTTTACTTGTGCAATGGCATAAGCCAAATCGGTGGGACCGAGTTTTTCAACTCGGTGGGTCCGAGATGGTTTCGGTGGAAACCTAAACCTAGAATTTTCGTATCAAACCTAATCTATGAGCGTTTTGACTGGATAGAAGTTTCTAAATCGTGGCAAGAATCAATAGATCACAACGTGCTAGGAATCAGATTGAGGAATAGCACAGAGATCAAGTCCATACCCTAGTTCGGCGGGGACTTGCTACGGCGGCAACGGCGGGGCAGAAATTCCCGTTGACGGCGACGGAGACCAGCGACTGGAGGCTGCTGGCGGCGAGAAGACGATCCGGAGACCTCGAGGGCAGAGCAGGCTATCGCGCGGGCGAAGGGGTTCGGAGAAATTTCCAAATTTTGCCCGTGACTATATATAGCCCGACCCTGTCGGTGTGACCGAGTGGAACAACTCGGTGGCACCGAGATTCATAACTGCGTGCAGTTACTGAAACTCGGTGTGACCGAAAGGTTCAAATCGGTTGCACCGAGATCGAAAACCTAGATCAACTTAATGATCTCGGTAGGACCGAAAGTGGAGTATCGGTCAGACCGAGAATCATAAAGAGGTTTTGGAAGTTTAAGTCTATGACGAATCGGGGACTCCGAGCGCTCCTCACACAGAGTGGTTCGAATCTGACTTGATCAAATTTTGTGATGCAGCATGAATAGAGTTTGAGACGAGAAAAGCATAGATAGCTAGAGGAGGTTCTTAGGCATTCTTGTCCATCCACTTGGCAAAAGAAGAAACCAAACAATCAAAACAACAAGTGGATGTCCTCGAATGAGTAAAATATGCAATCAGCATGCTCACACAATAAGATGCAAATGAAATATGTGGCAAAGCATGCACAACCAATTCTAGCATCTATCAAGCAATTTGCGATGACTAGGTCATCTATATATGAGTATATTGACTTAGGAGTCAAGTGAGAACACTTGATCGTAGGTCATACTCATCGTTTAAGCTCAAGTGGGGTTACCACTTTTACATAAAGCATTGTTTTGTTCACATCTTTAGAGTTGCTTTAGCTCAAGTCTTAGAGTAAAGCTCCCCCTAGATGTGATATCCCCCCTAAGAGGGATGAACTAACCTTGGGTTTTGTCGATGATGACTTCATGTAGATATTGAAGATGTGGATGCTCAATGTTGATGTAGATCATTTGGAGCAATCCATTTGGAGTGAGTTGCACTTTCAATACCTACATGGGTTAGTCCCACAAGGAACAAACAAGGTATCCATAGACATAGAGTGATGCACACAAAGATGATGTCCATGAAAACTTTTAGGTTACCTTGTCCCTTGTCTTACCAACAAGAGGGTTTGTGACTCCTTGAACTAGTGCAAGATGTGGAAGTTGATTGCACTTGTTCTTGCCAAAATGATAAGAGTGAAGTATGTTGGCGGAGTCACCCTCAAGAACTCTCTAGTTCTTCTTCTTTTGGATCCACCATCTTGATGGGAATCCTTGGAGTTGTAGTCGTACTTGATGAAGTGGAACTTGAAGTAGTCTTGGGAATCCACTTGACTAAGGTCTTAGGAGCTTCTTCAAATGCATCAATTTCCTCTTGAAGCTTGTCCTTGCCTTTTTGCTTGTAGTCTTGTGGTGGAAGATCATCTTGAGCTTGTGTCCCCTTGAAAGAAGTATCATACTTCTCTTGTTGAGGAACAAACTTTGTCTTGGGGTATTGATCTTCTTCCCACTCAACTCCATTGGCATTGAACTTTCGTTCAAAACCAACACCTTGATTCTTCCGGTGCATTCCTTGCTTGCGCACAATTTCCTCAAATTGCTTACTCCCGGCAAGGCTTTTGTACACTCCTTTCTCTATAATTCCCTTCAATAAGCTATTTTCTTGCTCAAGTGTAACTTGGCTAAGAGAATCATTAGTGGAATCAAGAGAACTACTAGAAGCAACAATATTGGATTTAGCATGATCATTGTTACTACTAGCGGAAGAATCTTTCTTGTTAGACTTGACTTGAGGCATGTAAGTGGATAAGAGTAAACGCTTGGCAATGTAAGAAGAACTTTTCTTGCGGAGATCATCATTGATTGCCTTTAAGAACTCATGCTCTTGCTCAAGATTGAGCTTTTCAAAGCGTAGTTTCTCATGAGCTCTTAAAAGTTCTCGATGATCTTCGAAGATAGTGTCATGAGCTAACTTAAGAGTTTTTAGTTCTTTAGTTAGAGCCTCAATCTTCTCCTTATCATTGTCATTCGTTTTATCTTGATTAGCATGATTAATTGGTCTTTCATCATAGTATTCATCACTAGAGTTGTCACCAAGCAAATCATCACCTAACAAGTCATCTTCATCACTATTGAAATCAACATACTCGGTGTGTTACCTTAGGACCTTTGGCCATGAAGCATCTTCCAATTCCTTCATTTGGTGAGTCAAATATGTCGTAGGAGTTGGTTGACACAAGTGCTAGACCAGCAACACCTTCATCTTGAGTATCTTCGGAGTCGGAGTGATAACTTCTCTCGGAGTGGCTGTCGGAGTCGGAGCCGGATACCCATTCACCAACATGAGCTTGATGTCTTCGTCTTGTGTAGCTCCTTGATGATTTTTCCTTCCTTTCCGAATCCTTGCTTCTCCGTGAGTATCTTCGTTCATAACGATCATCTCTACTCCTTCTCTCTCTTGGTGGTGATTCTTTGCTTCTTCTTTTTGGAGAATCTTCTCTTCTCTTGTAGGGAGCCGTACACTCATTTGAATAGTGTCCGTCTTCCACAATTGTAGCAGTTTCGCTCTCGACTAGAAGATCTTTTGTCATTGTAGGACCTTGACTTGGAGCTTCTATCTTTGCTTCTACTCTTGTAGAACTTGTTGAAGTTCTTCACCATTAAGCTCAATTCTTCATTGAAGTCTTGTTTCTCACTTGATGATGTAGGGGCTTCACATGAGGCTTTATAGGCACCACTTGATTTGTTGTGAAGTTCCTCTTTATCCTTAAGTGACATCTCATGAGCAACAATTCTTCCAATCACCTCCGTTGGCTTGAGATCTTTGTAATTGGGCATCATTTGGATCAATGTGCACACGGTATCATATTTTCCATCCAAGGCTCTTAGAATCTTCTTGATGATGAATCTATCGGTCATCTCTTCACTTCCTAAGCCGGCAATCTCATTTGTGATGAGAGCAAGCCTAGAGTACATTTCAGCGACACCTTCACCATCCTTCATCTTGAACTTGTCAAGTTGGCTTTGAAGCACATCCAACTTGGATTCCTTGACGGAGTCGGTACCTTCATGCATATCAATCAAAGTGTCCCAAATTTCCTTTGCATTCTCAAGGCGGCTGATTTTGTTGAATTCTTCGGGGCACAATCCGTTGAAGAGAATATCACAAGCTTGAGCATTGTATTGCAACATCTTCAACTCATCCGCGGTAGCTTCACGGTTTGGTTCTCTCCCATCAAAGAAGTCACCTTGCAAACCAACACACACAATAGCCCAAACGGCGGGGTTATGTCCAAGAATATGCATTTTCATTTTATGCTTCCAACTAGCAAAATTAGTACCATCAAAGTAAGGACCTCTACGGTGATAATTTCCCTCGCTAGACGCCATACTCTCCTAGGTTGTGAAACCAAGGCTATGACCACCAAAAGCTATGGAGATCAAGCAAATGGAGACCTAAGCTCTGATACCACTTGTAGGATCGAAAGTATGTCTAGAGGGGGGTGATTAGACTACTTGACCAAATAAAAACTTAACCTTTTCCCAATTTTAGTTCTTGGCAGATTTTAGCTATTTTAGGACAAGTCAAGCATCATCACACAATTCAAGCAAGCATGCAAAGAGTATATTGGCAGCGGAAAAGTAAAGCATGCAACTTGCAAGAATATAAAGGGAAGGGTTTGGAGAATTCAAACGCTATTGGAGACATGGATGTTTTTCCCGTGGTTCGGATAGGTGGTGCTATCCTACATCCACGTTGATGGAGACTTCAACCCACGAAGGGTAACGGTTGCGCGAGTCCACACAGGGCTCCACCCAAGGGCAACGGTTGCGCGAGTCCACGAAGGGCTCCACCCACGAAGGGTCCACGAAGAAGCAACCACCCACAAAGGGTCCACGAAGAAGCAACCTTGTCTATCCCACCATGGCCATCGCCCACGACAGGACTTGCCTCACTAGCGGTAGATCTTCACGAAGTAGGCGATCTCCTTGCCCTTACAAACTCCTTGGTTCAACTCCACAATCTTGTCGGGAGGCTCCCAAGTGACACCTAGCCAATCTAGGAGACACCACTCTCCAAGAAGTAACAAATGGTGTGTTGATGATTGAACTCCTTGCTCTTGTGCTTCAAATGATAGTCTCCCCAACACTCAACTCTCTCTCATAGGATTTGGATTTGGTGGAAAGAAGATTTGAGTGGAAAGCAACTTGGGAAGGCTAGAGATCAAGATTCATATGGTAGGAATGGAATGTCTTGGTCTCAACACATGAGTAGGTGGTTCTCTCTCAGAACATGAGTTGGAATGATGTGTGTGTTCTGATGGCTCTCTCACTGAATGAGAAAGAGGTGGAGGGGTATATATAGCCTCCACACAAAATCCAACCGTTACACACAATTTACCAATCTCGGTGGGACCGAATCAGAAAACTCGGTCTGACCGAAATAGTAAACCTAGTGACCGTTAGGAATTTCGGTGGGACTGACATGCAACTCGGTAGGACCGATTCGGTTAGGGTTTGGGCATAACGTAATCTCGGTGAGACCGATTACACAAACTCGGTGAGACCGAATTTGGTAATTAGCTAACCAGAGAGTTGGTCAGGCAAACTCGGTGGGACCGATTTGCTCTTTCGGTGAGACCGAGTGGAACTCGGTGAGACCGAAAAGTTACAAAGGGGAAACACTGAGTTTACATTGCAATCTCGGTGGGACCGATTCGCTCTTTCGGTAAGACCGAAAAGTTACGAAAGGGAAACAGAGAGTTTGCAACCCCATCTCGGTGAGACCGAGATCCTTATCGGTAGAACCGAATTGCTAGGGTTTGGCAGTGGGCTAATGACAAGTGAAACTCGGTGGCGCCGGATAGGAAGAATCGGTAGGACCGAGTTTGGCTTAGAGTTTAGGTCATATGTGGATATGGGAAAGTAGTTGAGGGTTTTGGAGCATATCACTAAGCACATGAAGCAAGAGGCTCATTAAGCAACACCTCATCCCTCCTTAATAGTATTGGCTTTTCCTATGGACTCAATGTGATCTTGGATCACTAAAATATAAAATGAAGAGTCTTGAGCTTTTGAGCTTGAGCCAATCCATTGTCCTTAGCATTTTGAGGGTTCCACTTTCACATCCATGCCATGCCAATCATTGAGCTTTCCTGAAATAATTATCTTGGAATAGTATTAGCTCAATGAGCTATATGTTGTTATGAATTACCAAAACCACCTAGGGATATTTGCACTTTCAACATGATATCCGGTCTAGATGCACAAAGGTAAAGCAAGGAGCCAATCATGGAGCGATATACCTTTTGATCCACCGCTTTACCATTGGGATCTATGTCAAGTTGGCATTTGACGGGCATTGGAGTGGAAGCCGACTTGACATCACTTAGCTTGAATCTCTTGAGCATGTCTTGAGTGTATTTGGCTTGGTTGATGAAGGTTCCTTCTCTTTGTTGCTTGACTTCGAACCCGAGAAAGAACTTCAACTCTCCCATCATGGACATCTTGAACTTGGAGGTCATGAGTGCGGAAAATTCCTCATTGAAAGCTTTGTTAGGGGAACCAAAGATAATATCATCAACATATAGTTGTCACACAAACAACTCCCCTTTGACCTTCTTAGTAAAAAGAGTGGGGTCGATTTTCCCAATTTCAAAACCACGATCTTGCAACAACTCGGTAAGGTGGTCATACCATGCACGTGGGGCTTGCTTAAGTCCATAGAGTGCCCTATCGAGTTGGTACACATGATCGGGAAAATAGGGGTCCTCAAACCCGGGGGGTTGCTTGACATAAACCAACTCATTAATAGGACCATTAAGAAAAGCACTCTTCACATCCATTTGTTGTAACTTATAGTTATGATGAGAAGCATAAGCAATCAACATGCGAATGGATTCAAGGAGAGCAACGAGAGCAAAGGTTTCACCATAGTCGATACCCTCGACTTGGGAGTAGCCTTGTGCTACCAAATGAGCCTTGTTGCGAATGATAATTCCATGAGCATCTTGCTTGTTCTTGAATATCCACTTGGTTCTAATGACATTACGGTTCCCCGTTGTCCTTGGCACGAATCTCCATACTTGGTTGTGCTCGAAGTTGTTGGGTTCTTCATGCATGGCATTAAGCCTATCCGGATCCTCGAGTGCCTCATAGACCTTTTGGGGTTCAACACAAGAGACAAACGCGTGATGTTCACAGTAGTTTGCTAATTGTCTACGAGTGGTTACCCCCTTTCTTAAGCTTCCAAGCACATTTGTCATGAGATGATCTTTGGTGGATAGCTTGGATGCGATCTTGGCGGCACGATGCTCTAATTCCTCCTCTGGAGAGAGTTGAGGAGCGGTTACTTGATCATCTTGAGCGTCTTCTTGAGCTCGTTCTTAATCTTGAGCTTTCTCTTGATCTTGAACTTGCTTGGATGAGAGAACATGACCTTGGGCATTACTTGGTGATTCATCACCGTCTTGAGATTGATCTTTCCCTTGGTCTTGTTCATGATGTTGAGGGCCTTCACTTTGTTCTTCGAAAGCGTGTGGGCCTTGGGTTGGTGATGGCTCCACATGAGTGGAGCATTGTCATTCTCCTTCGACCACAAGGGGTTCCTTAATGGGTAGGATAAAACCAACTCCCATTCTTATTATGGCTTGGGGAGGAATTCCATCACCTACATCACAAGTGCCACTTTGCTCCACTTGGGAGCCGTTATTCTCATCAAACTCCACATTACACGTCTCCTCAATAAGTCCCGTGGATTTATTGAGGATACGGTAAGCATGAGAGTTTGTAGCATAACCAACAAATATGCCCTCTTGAGCTCTAGCCTCAAATTTAGACAAACGAACACCTTTCTTGAGAATGAAGCACTTACACCCGAACACCCGAAAGTACTTGAGGTTGGGCTCGTTACCAGTGAGTATCTCATATGGAGTCTTGTTCAAGCCTTTGCGGAGATAGAGCCGATTTGATGCATGACACGCGGTGTTGATGGCTTCAGCCCAAAAGTTGTATGGAGACTTGAACTCCGCCATCATGGTCCTTGCCGCATCCAGCAACGTCCGGTTCTTCCTCTCCGCTACACCATTTTGTTGAGGGGTGTATGGTGTAGAATATTGATGCTTGATCCCCTCATCACTAAGAAACTCATCCAAGGTGTAGTTCTTGAACTCGGTGTCGTTGTCACTCCTTATTGTCAAGATCTTTGGATTGTGTTGACGTTGGGCTTCATTTGCAAAGTCAATGACAGTTTGTTGGGTCTCGTTCTTCCTCTTGAAGAAATATACCCAAGTGTATCTTGAATAATCATCCACAATCACCAAGCAATACTTTCTACCCCCAAGGCTATCAAAGGATGGAGGCCCAAAGAGATCCAAGTGAAGAAGCTCCAAAGGCCTCTTCGAGTAAATGATAGTCGTGGGAGGGTGAGCCTTTTCATGTAGCTTTCCTTTGATACAAGCACTGCAAGCACGATCTTTAGCAAAACTAACATTTGTTAGTCCACGGACATGGTCCCCCTTGAGAAGACTTTGCAAAGATCTCATATTGACATGGGCTAAACGGTGATGCCAAATCCATCCCACGTCAACTTTAGCCATTAGGCATGTCGCGGTCTTAGTGGGTCGCTCCGAAAAGTTAATCACATAGAGACCGTTCTTGACATGCCCAACAAAGGCTACTTTAAGAGTCTTTCTCCACAAGAGGGCCACGTTATCAATATCAAATAAAGTAATAAAGTGGCAAAGCCCATGAGTGCGAGTTGATGAACGGAAAGTAAATTGTATGTAAGGGACTCAACAAGCATGACCTTCTCGATTGTGAGATCATGAGAAATGACAACCTTGCCAAGTCCTAGTACCTTAGAGGACGAGACATCAGCCCACTCAACATTGGTGGGCATAGATGGAATCTTGTGAACGTCCACCATCAAGTCCTTGCTTCCGGTCATATGATTAGTGGCTCCACTATCGAGCAACCATGATCCCCCACCGGAAGCAAACACCTACAAGAGATCAATGCTTGGTTTTAGGTACCCATTTTGTAATGGGTCCTTTGAGGTTAGTAACAAGGGTCTTAGGAACCCAGATAGACCATTCAATGTACTCATAGGAGGAACCAACAAATTTTGCATAAACATGTCCATCACTAGCACGGCATGACACATAGGAAGGGTTAAAGTCGCCGGCTTTGTTGGGAGGGGTAGCATTGCCCTTCTTGGCATCACTACCCTTCACAATGTTCTTCTTCTTCTCCTTGGAAGCACCCTCTCCCTCCTTCATAAAAGTTTGCTTGAGAGGGGGAAGTCATTTGGCCTTGTCTTCCTTCTTCTTGTTCTTGGACTTGGGTGTGAACCCAATCCCTTCCTTGGCCACAACCTCCTTTTGATTGCTGAAAAGGTCATTGAGGTTCTTCTCACCTTGTATGCATGGCACAAGGCCTTTCTCAAGTTGCTTCTTCAACTTGGCATTCTCCTCAACAAGATGCACATGCTCACAACAAGGGTTAGTAGCATTTGCATTATCAATTAAAACCATGTGAGGAAAAGTGGCTTTCTCCTTGGTTAGCTTCACTTGGAGTTGATCATGAGACTCCTTGCGGCTAGCATGAACATGTTTCAAGGACTTGTGAGCCTTGTCAAGTATATCAAACTCCTCCTTGAGTTTAGCAAGATCAACCCCAAGCTTGGCCTTCTCAGAGTTTAGCACACGAGATACAACAAGTGCATGATCAAGATCTTTCTCTAATTTAGCGTGGTCGCCATTGTATGACTCCTCAAGAGCCAAAAGAAAACCTCGCTCTTCCTCAAGAGCATTGGACAAATCTGAAATCTCATCGGCATAATCACGACTACGCCCCTCCATCTTAGATATGGTATCTTCGTGAGCCTCGATCATGTCATTGGCTTCACCAAGTTGTTCCAAGAGAGCAACGAAGTGCTTCTTGGATTTACCCTTGAGTTTACTCATAAAAGACTCAAATTCATTCTCCTCCACGTTAGACCCCTCATGTTCATCAATGCAATCCGTCAAAGAAGGATTATTGATGATGGTAGTTTTGATGTTGGGGGTTACCTTGTTGGTGGCTTTAGCCATGAGGCACTTGGCGGTGATGTTCTCATTGGGTGAGTCGAAGAGAGACACCCATGGAGTTGTCGCAATGGCAACGAGGCCATGGCAACCGACTCACCATCTTCATCATCATCATCCTCATGGTACTTTTCTTGAGCCACCAACCCTTTGGGAGGAGTCTTCTTGGTGAAGTTGCTCTTGTTGGGAAAAGACTTGGCCTTGTCCTTTCGGATGAGCTTGCCACCATTGTCTTCCCTCTTCTCATAAGGACATTCCGCAACAAAGTGGCTCACATTGCCACAATTATAGCAAGTCCTCACTCGTTGCTTGACCTTCGCGCCACTTGAGTTGTTCTTGTTGAAGTTGGGCCTTGTGTTCTTCTTACTCCAAAATTTCCTTGAAGCAAGAGCCATGTGTTCATGATAAGCATACTTTGTATCTTCGGGGTTGCTCTCCTCTTCTTCCACACTAGCCTTGGCCTTCAAGGCAAGATTGGGCTTCTTAGCTCTTTGAGAACGTAACACCGCATTGTCGGCGGTCTTGTCCAAGATACTCATAGCCACAAACTCATCCAACACTTCACTTGAGGACAAAGTGTGGAAGTCCGGCCGTTGACGAATTACAAAGGACATGGCCTTCTAGTAAGGCATCATGGCCTTGAGGAATTTGCGCTTCATCCAATTGTCATCCGTATCCTTGCTCCCATGATCTCGGAGTGAGACCGCGAGAGTAGTTAATCTCCGATAGAGCTCACGAGGTTCTTCATTTTCTTTCATTGCAAACTCATCAGCTTCATCTTGCACAACTTCATAGTTGGAGCGTTGAATGCTTGCGCTTCCCCTATAGAGGTAAACAACATGCTGATACGTCTCCAATGTATCTATAATTTATGAAGTATTCATGCTATTAGATTATCAACCTTGGATGTTTTATATGCATTTATATATGCTATTTTATATGATTTTTGGAACTAACCTATTAACCTAGTGCCCAATGCCAGTTTCTATTTTTTCCTTGTTTTTGAGTTTTACAGAAAAGTAATATCAAACGGAGTCCAATTGAAGTGCCAATTTCTGACGATTTTTTATGGACCAAAAGAAGACCCCGGAGTAAAAGAGTTGGGCCAGGAGAGTCCCGGGGCGTCCACGAGGGTGGGGGCGCCCCCCCCCCCCAGGTGCATGGGCCTGCCTCGTGGACACCTCGGACACCTCCTTGACATGAGACCGACGCCAAAAATTCCTATAAATACAGAAACCACGGAAAATTAACCTAGATCAGGAGTTCCGTCGCCAGAAGCCTCCGTAGCCACCGAAAACCAATCTAGGCCCTCTCTGGCACCCTGCCGGAGGGGGCCATCATCACCGGAGGGCATGGAGGAGGATCCCGGAGGGGCCATTATTGCAATTAAGGCCAAGGACCAGAGGGAGAACCTCTCCCCATCCATGGGGGAGGCCATGGAGGAGGAAGCACAAGGGGGAGAACCTCTCCTCCTCTCTCTTGGTGGCACCGGAGTGCCATCGGGAGGGGAATCATCGCCGTGGTGATCGTCTTCATCAATATCACCATCATCATCACCATACTCATCTCTTTTACGCGGTCCACTCTCCCGCACCCCACTGTAATCCCTACTTGAACATGGTGCTTTATGCCACATATTATGATCCAATGATGTGTTGCCATCCTATGATGTTTTGAGTAGATATCCTTTGTCTTTGGGTTGATTGATGATCTAGATTGGTATGAGTTGTATGTTTTACTTTGGTGTTGTCCTATGGTGCCCTCCGTGTCGCGCAAGCGTGAGGGATCCCCGCTATAGGGTGTTGCAATACGTTTATGATTCTCTTATAGTGGGTTGCGTGAGTGACTGAAACACAAACCCGAGTAAGGGGGTTGTTGCGTATGGGATAAAGAGGACTTGATGCTTTAATGCTATGGTTGGGTTTTACCTTAATGATCTTTAGTAGTTGCAGATGCTTGCTAGAGTTCCAATCATAAGTGCATATGATCCAAGTAGAGAAAGTATCTTAGCTTACGCCTATCCCTCATATGAAACTGCAATAGTGATTACCCGTCTTATTAACGATTGCCTAGGACAATTCCGCACACCGACCCACCATTATTCCACACTCGCTATTTATAATATATAGTAATATATTCTAACTTCATGATAACAGAACCTACTTTTATATTTTAGCTCTCCGATATCATACAAAGTTATCCTCTTCATACCCATAACATAGTTTTATTTCTCGTTGCTAGTTGGAAGCAAACGTTCGGTGTACGTAGAGTTGTATCAGTGGAAAATAGGGCTCGAGAGAATATTTATCTTACCTTTAGCTCCTTGTGGGTTCGACACTCCATAATTATCACTTCCACCTTTGGAAATTGCTACGATGATTCCTTGCACTTGGGGATTATCAAGCTCTTTTCTGACACCGTTGCCGGGGAGCAATAGCGTGGGGTTGATATTCTTGTGTGTGCTTGTTTGCTTTCTTCACTAAGTAGATTTTGTTTTTCTTTTTTTCTTTTTGTTTAGTTGTGGGTGAAACATTCAGAAAAATTTAAAAGGATGAAAATACAAAAAAAATCACTTGCCTCTCATGCCTAAAAAGTTTTTCAATAAGAGAAGTGATTGGAAAGTTATGCATTGAAGAAGTGAGGGTCGACCTTGAGCACTCGTGTTCATGCTCACGGAAACAATGTAGAATTTTTCATGGAAGTTTCTCTGTAAATAATTATCCCTTTATATATATCCATTGTATTATAAAAATAATGTGCCAAGCTTTGGTTTTAGGATGATTAGATTGCTTGTTTACTATGTGCAGAACAAAAACAGAAACTTTGGCTGTAGCGCGTGATTTTAATTTTTTTAATGGAAAGTCAAATGGGTCTGAAACTTTTTGCACATTACTTATGTATAAATGTTTAAAATTTTAAAATTTATTTCATAATTTTTGGAGTTACATAAGTTTACTAAACCTTCAGATTTCTACAGACTGTCCTGTTTTAGACAGATTCTGTTTTTCGTGTGTTGTTTGCTTATTTTGACGAATCTATGGGTAGTATCGGGGGGTATGAACCGTGGTGAAGTTGGAATACAGTAGATATAGTTCTAATATGAAATTGGAATGAGTTTGCAACAGTAACTAAAGGTAGTGATTTGCTTTATTATACTAACGGATCTCACAAAGTTTTTGTTAAAGTTTTTTGTGGACGAAGTGTTCGAAGAACGAGGAGTTACCGATGTGAGAAGAATAAAGAGAGGCAAGATATCAAGCTTGGGGATGACCAAGGCACACCAAGTAAATATTCTAAGGATACTCAAGCATCTAATCTTGGGGATGCCCCGGTTGGTATCCCATCTGTCTTCTTCAACAATTATCGGTATACCTCGGTTTTTGTTTCGTTCACATGATTTGTGTCCTTTGTGTTTTTTTCTTCCTTTATGAGCCATGCTAGAATGAGATATCCCTTCATTGATTTATAGAATGATTCATGTGCTTCACTTATATCTTTTAAGTATGATCTTATAGAATTGCTCTTTGTGCTTCACTTAAATCTTTTGAGTATAGTTTTATAGAATGCTTCGTGTGCTTCACTCATACATTTTGAGCTTCGACATTGGTTAGTTTATATTAATTTTAGAATGCTCCATGAACTTCACTTATAGCTTTTGGAGTATGAATAATACTATCATCTAAAGCGGGTTCGGAAGAGTGTCAACTTTAGGAACTAGTGATCCCGCTATTCCGAATGAGGAGAATTTTGCTTATGTGGAGAGTAGTAAAATTTATATGCTCGTAGATCATGAAAAGAATGCTTTACGTGATGGTAATATTGTTGAACTCATTCATGATTCTACTGAAAATTATTATGAGGGAGGAATACATGCTTGTAGGAGTGCAATAATATCATGTTTTCCTTTCTATGTGCTTAAAGTTTTGAAGTTATACTTGTTTTGCCTTCCTATGCTAGTTGATTCTTGTTCCCATAAATTGTGTGCTCACAAAATACCTAGGCATAGGAAGTGGGTTAGGTTTAAATGTGCTAGTCATATTCTTCATGATGCTCTCTTTATGTTCAAGTCTTATCTTTCATGTGAGCATCATTGAAATCATCATGCCTAGCTAAAAGGCATTAAAGAAAAGCGCTTGTTGGGAGACAACCCAATATTTACCCTTGCTGTTTTTGTGTGTTTAAATGATTAAGATACTGTAGTAATCATGTTTTATAGCTTTTGTTTCAATAAAGTGCCAAGTAAGACCTTTGGGAAGACTAGGGTGAAAGTTAATGTGATCTTGTTGTAAAAAACAGAAACTTTGCGCTCACGAGATTAGCTGCCATGTTTTACAGAAGAGTTATTTGGTGCTGATTATTTTTGCAGAAGATTAATAGACAAATTCCTCACGTCCACCAATTTATTTCATAATTTTTTGAGTAGCATAAGTATGGTTAGTGTTCATATCATTACAAACTGTTCTATTTCTGACAGATTCTGTTTCATTGCATAGTTTGCTTGTTTTCTAGTTTCTATGACTTATATTCCTCAATATAAATTGTAGAAATGATATGGTACAGTAGGCATTGTGTGAGAAAAATTATGATCTTTGTCTTTGACAGTACCAAGGTGAATGGTTTACTCTTTATCATACTAACATATCTCACGAAGTCCCGTTAAGTTTTGTGTGATTGGAGTTTTCAAGCTTTGGGTGAGATATCGGTATGAGGAGAATAAGGAGTGGAAAGACCCTAAGCTTGGGGATGCCCAAGTCACCCCATGGTAATATTCAAGGAAGACTCAAGCGCCTAAGCTTGGGGATGCCCCGGAAGGCATCCTCTCTTTCGTCTTCAAAACTATCGGTATACCTTACTCGGAGCTATATTTTTATTCATCACATGATATGTGTTTTGCTTGGAGCTTATTTTCAATTTTACTTGATGTTTGAATAAAATCATTGGATTTGAAATATTAAATGAAAAAGAATCCTACCATGGCTAGTTAATTATTTGACTACTCAGTGTCCTTCACTATTATCTTTTGGAGTAGTTTGTCATTTACTCACGTGCTTCACGTATATCTTGTGAGTAAATGGTTGAATAATTGAATATCATAAATATGAATTTATATATGTTTCGTATGCTTATACCATGGGGTGACTTCACACAGAATAAGTATAGGTAGTAAACTCATTGAAAGTTAGCAAATGTAGAATTGGTCACTTGAACAATTCATGAAAGAATGTTGAAGGAAGAGAGATTTCACATATAAATATACTATCTTGGACATCTTTTGTAATTGTGAGCACTCATTAAAATATGACATGCTAAAAGGTTGATGTCGGACAAGGAAGACAACGTAATGGGTTATGTTTTCTTATATCCGAAATAAAGTATATTGTCTTGGATCATCCAACATGTTGAGCTTGCTTTTCCCCCTCATGCTAGCCAAATTCTTTGCACCAAGTAGAGATACTACTTGTTCTTCCAAACATTCCTTAAACCAGTTTTTCCATGAGATTCCACCATACCTACCTATGGAATGAGTAAGATCCTTCAAGTAAGTTGTCATCGGTGCATGCAATAAAAAATGTTCCCTCTAAATATGTATGATCTATTAATGTGGAGAAAATAAGATTTGTACGATCTTGTGACGTGGAAGAAATAAAAGCGACGGACTGCATAATAATGGTCCATATCACAAGTGGCAATATAAAGTGATATTCTTTTGCATTAAGATTTTGTGCATCCAACCACAAAAGCGCATGACAACCTCTGCTTCCCTCTGCGAAGGGCCTATCTTCTACCCTTATGCAAGAGTCATGGTGATATTCACCTTTCCTTTTTTACATTTTATCCTTTGGCAAGCACATCGTGTTGGAAAGATCCTGGTATATATATATATCCAATTGGATGTAAGTTACCATGAACTATTATTGTTGACATTACCGTTGAGGTAAAAGGTTGGGAGGCGAATCTATAAGCCCCTATCTTTCTCTGTGTCCGATTAAAACTTTGAACCCATAAATATCATGTGAGTGTTAGCAATTGTGAAAGATTAAATGATAGTTGAGTATGTGGAGTTTGCTAAATCAAAGCTCTGACATAGACCCTTCCTGAAAATAAGATGAATTGCAATTGTTTGATGACTGAGAATATAGTTTGTTAGTTTCAAGAAAGTTTATGATCTATACTTTAACATGTGAATAGCTTGTTACTTGATCATGAAAAGTTTTACGAAGATGAGCTACTGTTATGATACATAATGATGCTAGAAAAAGTGATTGGAACTATCATTGATGAAACTTATGCACTTGCCAGCATTCACACTTCATAAATTATTTCTTTTATCATTTACCTACTCGAGGACGAGCAGGAATTAAGCTTGGGGATGCTGATAGTCTCCAATGTATCTATAATTTATGAAGTATTCATGCTATTATATTATCAACCTTGGATGTTTTATATGCATTTATATGCTATTTTATATGATTTTTGGGACTAACCTATTAACCTAGTGCCCAGTGCCAGTTTTTGTTTTTTCCTTGTTTTTGAGTTTTACAGAAAAGGAATATCAAACGGAGTCCAATTGACGTGCCAATTTTTGACGATTTTTTATGGACCAAAAGAAGACCCCGGAGTAAAAGAGTTGTGCCAGGAGAGTCCCGGGGCGTCCACGAGGGCGGGGGCGCGCCCACCCCCCCCCCCCAGGTGGTGGCCTGCCTCGGTGGACGCCTCGGGCACCTCCTTGACGTGAGACTGATGCCAAAAATTCCTATAAATACAGAAACCATGGAAAATTAACCTAGATCAGGAGTTCCACCGCCAGAAGCCTCCATAGCCACCGAAAACCAATCTAGGCCCTCTCTGGCACCCTGCCGGAGGGGTCCATCATCACCGGAGTGCATGGAGGAGGATCCCGGAGGGGCCATTATCGTCATGAAGGCCAAGGACCAGATGGAGAACCTCTCCCCATCCAAGGGGAGGCCATGGAGGAGGAAGCACAAGGGGGAGAACCTCTCCTCCTCTCTCTTGGTGGCACCGGAGTGCCATCGGGAGGGGAACCATCGCCACGGTGATCGTCTTCATCAACATCACCATCCTCATCTCTTTTACGCGGTCCACTCTCCCGCACCCCACTGTAATCCCTACTTGAACATGGTGCTTTATGCCACATATTATGATCCAATGATGTGTTTCCATCCTATGATGTTTTGAGTAGATATCCTTTGTCTTTGGGTTGATTGATGATCTAGATTGGTATGAGTTCTATGTTTTACTTTGGTGTTGTCCTATGGTGCCCTCCGTGTCGCGCAAGCGTGAGGGATCCCCGCTATAGGGTGTTGCAATACATTTATGATTCTCTTATAGTGGGTTGCGTGAGTGACTGAAACACAAACCCGAGTAAGGGGGTTGTTGCGTATGGGATAAAGAGGACTTGATGCTTTAATGCTATGGTTGGGTTTTACCTTAATGATCTTTAGTAGTTGCGGATGCTTGCTAGAGTTCCAATCATAAGTGCATATGATCCAAGTAGAGAAAGTATATTAGCTTATGCCTCTCCCTCATATGAAACTGCAATAGTGATTACCGGTCTTATTAACGATTGCCTAGGACAATTCAGCACACCGACCCACCATTATTCCACACTCTCTATTTATAATATTTAGTAATATATTCTAACTTCATGATAACAGCACCTACTTTTATATTTTAGCTCTCTGATATCATACAAAGTTATCCTCTTCATACCCACAACATAGTTTTATTTCTCGTTGCTAGTTGGAAGCAAACGTTCGGTGTACGTAGAGTCATGGAAGATAGGGCTTGAGAGAATATTGATCTTACCTTTAGCTCCTTGTGGGTTCGACACTCCATACTTATCACTTCCACCTTTGGAAATTGCTACGATGATTCCTTGCACTTGGGGATTATGACATGCCGCCAAGCATCCTTGGCCACGGTGAAGGGTCGGAGATGAGCAAGATCTTCGGGTGGAATTGCATCTTGGATGATGAAGAGAGCATTATCATTGAATTGATTATCCACGGCTTCTCTAGGGGTGAAGTTGCTTCGGTCATGCGGATAAAAACCTTCTTCAATGATTCTCCAAAGGTTAGTATTAACATGGTTCAAATGACGCTTAAAGCGATAAACCCAAGAATCAAAGTCCTCATTTTTCACAATCTTAGGGGGAGGACCGGCATGATTCAAATGAGTGGAAGGAATCGGTCCACCATAAGTAAGTGGAGGTTCCACATGGGCAAAGATGTCGTTGCCAATTTTACCACTAGAAGAAGGAGCCTTTTCACTAGTAGCTTCCCCCTTGTCGGAGTTAGCATCCGTCACCTTGTTAGTGGGATCACCCACTTTCATCGGTGTGGTAGATAGTTTAAGCCCTTCTAAGAATTTATTAAACATGCTTTTAACCTCGGTCGTCATGGAGGTTTTCAATGTGTCCAAAGCCACATTGAATTCCTCACGAGAGACCGCGGTTCCCCCATCGGCCGTAGACGAGTCCGGATTCACACCAGAGTGCTCCTCCACACCGTCTACGGTGTCAACCATACTCTTCAGATGGCAAAGTCCTTAATAAAGAGACGAGGCTCTGATACCAATTGAAAGGATCGATATAGTTGACTAGAGGGGGGGTGAATAGGCAACTAACAGTTTTTAGCTTTTCTTTACCGATTTAAACTTTGCATCAAAGTAGGTTGTCTAGATATGCAACTAGGTGAGCAACCTATATGATGCAACAAGAACAAGTACACAAGAAAGCAAGGGATATAACACAAATAAGCTTGCACAAGTAAAGGCACGAGAAAACTAAGAGTGGATCCTATGAAGACGAGGATGTGTTACCGAAGTTCCTTCCTTTTGAGGGGAAGTACGTCTCCGTTGGAGCGGTGTGGAGGCAGAATGCTCCCTAAGAACCCACTAGGGCCACCATATTCTCCTCACGCCCTCACACAATGCGAGATGCTGTGATTCCACTATTGGTGCCCTTGGAGGCGGCGACCTGACCTTTACAAGCAAGGTTGGGGCAATCTGCACAACTTAATTGGAGGCTCCCAACGACACCACAAAGCTTCCCCACAATGGAATATGGCTCTGTGGTGACCTCAACCGTCTAGGGTGCTCAAACACCCAAGAGTAACAAGATCCGCAAGGGATGAGTGGGGGAATCAAATTTCTCTTGGTGGAAGTTGATACCTCTTGAGCACTGCGTTGGTTTTCACCGAAGAGGAAGGGGTGATGTAGCAAATTAGCATAAGTATTTCCCACAGTTTTTGAGAACCAAGGTATCAATCCAGTAGGAGGTTACGCGCCAGTCCCTCGTACATGCACAAAACAAATAAATCCTCAAAACACTACAAAAAAATACACTTCCGTGATGATATGTGTTTGTCACAGTAGGTCGCGTTTTTTGTCATGCATGTACATCCATGACGATTTTATGACAGAATCAAGATAGTCATACCTGTGCTGTCGTAGAAGTGTTCCATGACATTACCAAAATTATCATCACGGAAGTGTCCACTTCCACGACGATAAATCGCGCGTCACAGAAGTGCTTTCGTCAAGGGTGACCGACACGTGGCATCCACCGTAACGGAATGCCGTTAAGCTATCGGGTCGGATTTTGGATCCGATAACTCGTTAACAGCCTTGACCAATGGGAAATTTCCATGTGTAAAATTCTGATTGGCCGAAGGGAACACCTGTCAGCTCGTCAGTGGGGCAGATGTCGCCCGTCCATTGGAGGAGACATGCCTATGATACGTCGACACGTGGCTGGGCCCAACAAAGGCCCATATAGGTTAAAAAGGTCGGCCAAGTCAAAGGCCCGTAGAACTTAATTAGGTACTAGTGGGCCAGCCCAATAACAGCCTGCTTAATAAAGGCCCATTTATGGCCCGAAGCCAGATCTGGCCCGTTAATTGTTTGCCCAATATTTGGGACCATTTACGGCCCGAAGCCAGATCTGGCCCGTTAATTGTTTGCCCAATATTTGGGCCCATTTGCGGCCCGAAGCCAGATCTGGCCCGTTAATTGTTTGCCAAATATTTGGGCCCAACTACAGCCCAGTGACTTTCGGCATGTTAGAGGCCTGATGTAGACATGGGCCCATTTCAGCCCGGTGTGACTTTCGGCCTGGGAATTGCCCGTGCTGCCCATGGGCTATATATGGTCCGACGGGACATCGGGCCCACTAACGGCCCGTGCTAAAGGTGGCAACAGTTAAGCCCAACATGACTTTGGGCCTGTTAAAGGCATGTCGCATAATTCGGCCCATTGATGCCTGTGCTAAGCTTTCGGCCTCTTAAAGACCCATGATATTAGTGGGCCAACTAAGGCCCGAGATATGTTTCGGCCTGGTAACGGCCCATGAGCTAACTGGGCCCAAAACGGCCCGGTCTACATTTAGGCCTGCTGAAGGACCATCGACGACTAGTGAAAATTGAGGCCCAACATGCATTTTGGCCTGCTAAAGGCCCGTGGTTTCATCTCGGTCGTAACAAGCCAGTACAATATTCAGCCTGTTAATGGCCCAACGCTACCTGGGCCAAACTAAGAGTTGGGTCAACAAAAGGCCCAACTAAAATATAGGCCGGTGTAAGTTTGGGCCTGGCGCAATGTGTGAAGGCCCCAATCATTCGGGCCCAAGAAAGACGCAGGCCGGCCCAATTGTGGCCCGCTAAAAACCTGGCCCGTTAGAGTCGAATATTTCAGTCCGGTCGACTACATCTGATTTTTTTCAGATAGCGAATGATGGCAGTAACTAGTAGGAATTAAGAACAAACCTACTCTGTACAATAAAGAAATTATGGCATAGTAACTAAGAATAAACCTACAGTATACAATAAAGGATTTAAGGTATATTACATCCACTGGGTATCGAAGTTCGCCACCAGTGGTCATAAAGTGCAACGAAGAAGCATATTACAAAAAATGGGCACCATTGCAGCATAAGAAAATAATACTGAACCGAGACCACTTCCAAGACAGTTCAAGAAAGGTTAGCCTTGCGGGGGAACTGCTGCGCAAGCTGCTGAGCAAGGCTGTGAGACCGGCCTAGCATGTCGGTCATAGCTTCTAGGTGTAGCTGTTTAGCGATGAGGTTCTCATTGGTGTTCTCCGCAATCTTTCTTAGAGATAGGACTTCAAGTCGAAGTTGAGTTGCAGAATTCCTTTCTGCTAGAACTTGGGACTGAAGAAGTCAAACTGATTCAGACAACGAATTCTGTGAGCTTGTCTGACTATTAGTCTCAAGTAACTTGAACACTGCATCAAGACAAGACTTTGGGGTTGTCTCACTATCTTCAAGATGTTTTGCCTTCTTTGCTGCAATATATGTTGGGTTTGTCTCACAGCCTTCTGCAGACTTGTGCATGCCATCAGGCATATCACCCTGAAACAAAGCAGAGAGATGACATGTTTTGCAAGTGTATAAACAAAGATGATAATTGTTCTGTCAATTCTATCCAATCTCAAATTAGAAAATAAAGAGTAAGTTCAAAATATCAATTGCATAATTTGGCATTGTTCATAATGCGGGGAGCTTCACCACACTACTGGATTACCATGTCAACATAACAAGCATAGATGAAGGGCAAAGAAAATCATTATATCTATTTTGGATAATGTGCATGGCATGTTGTTCATATCATCAGCCACATCAGTAAGATAAAACAGGAGATGACAAGGTGCAAACGTGGGCTACTTCACCACACACTGGATTATAGATCCATAAAAACAAGCATACATATAGGGAGTATTAAGTAATGTGCATGGTATGAATAAGGAATTTGGTTTTACAAGTAAAACTTAGAACTTACGGTTCTTACGAACATGCATTTTGGTAGAAACAGCAAACTAAACAGCAGTAAACGATAGGGAGTATGAGCAAATTAAACAGCAGTTGAGTATAAAGGCTTTAGAAGGACTGGCTTACATTAACAATTAACACCAGCTTTATAATGCCCTTCTCCATGTCAAGGGAAGGATAACTCAAGAATTTTAGCACAGAATCTTCTTCATAAGCATTGCCTGTACTCTACATTTTGTAGAGAGTAATTATAGATATGATAATACTAGAAGGGGTAGAGGATAATGAAGATAAGATGCAGATTGATGCTACATAATCAACTACCAATCCCTGGAAGTACAATCGTTACAGGACAAAATGTACTGACAAGAGCAATGGGCTACACTTCTGCACTGGCATTGTCTGTGTATTCTACTTGTTGGTAAGATTAAATATAGATCTGATCTTTTTTAGTAAATGGTGGGCGAGGGAGATAAGATGCAGAATGCTACAAAATGAACCAATCCCTCTTCCCATAATACAAGAGTGTTTTGAACACTGGTGTACTGTACAAAACGTTCTTATATTATGGGACGGAGGGAGTAGTTGTTAATGTAAGTACAGTGATAGACCACGTTCAGTCCTTACAAGAGGACTGCGGAGCTAAACCTCTTCAAAAGCATTGGGTTGATTCTAAATTTATGTAAGAGTCCATACGGATCTTATAATGTCCACCAAATGGACGATTACGAGGCTAACATGTGCAGTGATGCTACATAATCAAACAGCTATGAAAGTAAATATGGTCATACAGGGCAAGAGGTACTCACAAGAGCAATGCAGTGTGCAGTATAGTTGCGAGATTCTGTGGTCCCTTGAGAACGAATGTTCTTCTGCTAACAGTTTTCGTACAAGTGAGACATTAAGGAAAATGCAGAAATGTAGTTCAAATTGTGATGTGATATCATAGACAGTACCTTACGCTGCAACCGAGACCAATGTGTAGCAAGATTATTCCAGTCACCGTCGGATAAATGTAGCACCGGAGACTTTACAGAAATTTCGTTCAGAGGCTTGCCATCGAAGTGCGCTTGCCTCAGGTAGGAACGATACTTCATCAACGAGTTCTTGAAAAGCGCAACCACCCTTGCTCGTCATCACAATCCAGTTTGCGCCTCACCTATTTAAAAGAATGAAATCTTGTGTTTTCTGTAAGCAGAAACATATGCAGTAATGACCATGAATAACATTAGTACATTACTTACGCGTAAGTTGCGGAGGAAGACTGGAAATTGTTCTGTGTATGCGGTATAATCTTTCCATGAAGGAAAGATGCGCTCAAAGTTCCTGACAACAACATAAGCTTCGTCTTCTAAACTGGGAAGAAATGGAACAAGGGTCCTATTTGCTGCAATTGGGACTCTCTCTGGTTCAAAAAGGCATTTGGCAACTGGATTTGGTGTACTCTTTGCTGGAATGGGGGTTTTGCGTCGTACAGCTGGTGCTATGCCAATTGGCATAATCATACTGTTTGTTGCAGTTGGGGTCTGCTGAGTTGGGGCATCAGAAATGACCAATGTAGTAGGGCTAGAGTCTGCTAGAGTTGGGGTATTTTGTGGGTCAGGTGATATTGCAACTACACCTAATGGGCTATTTGATTTATTAGGTGCCACTACCTTTTCCAAATACTTTGCTTGTGCTCCTCCACGATCAGCAATCGCCCTCTTCCTTTTGAACGTCTGATACACAAGAACAACATTTGAATGGATAAATATGGTATGATGATAGATGGAATATGTACTGAAAATGGATAGGCAGGGCGTATTCACATACACGATGTGTAAACTAAGCAAATTGCAGTTCAACAAAGTAGAAGCAATGCAAAGCATCAGTTGCAAGATATGTGCGAGCAATGTAACCTTGGAAAGTTAGAGCAAGTACCTTGATGGGTGAATAAGATAGGGCATCTTCCTCTGACTCCTCCACTAGGGAGCTACATTGACTTAGGTCTCCCTCTAGCTCAGAATCACTGTTAGGATCATATTCTGAGCATGAATCTGTTGGTGGAGAGCGTTTGCATTGCATTGCATCCAGACTTGATTTCAGTCCCTTAATGCCAAGTTTGACAGCCATGGCATTGTTCTGCTTTATTCTTTTCATGCGCGCAAGCTCATAATCATTATGATGTTGTTCAGAATCTGAGATTCATGAAAACATAAAAAGTAGTCATATTATCTATGGAATGCATTGCAGATTCAACTCGGAGAGTGTCTCCCTATAAACCCCTGCATATGCAAAGTTCACCTCCCCAACCGTGCTGACCAGACCACACACAGAAATACAAACCCCTTATGTCTCTATAACAGGCAGGCACACATTTCAAAACTGAAGTAGGAACATTAGAATCATATGAAATTCGTATTTGAACAAATAAACTAAGCAATTATGAGTGGCGTAATGTTTAGCTTCAAGGGTGGAGTGTTGGTAGTGCGACAGAAAGCAAGTAGGCAAATTGTATTCCATGTAAAAGATCGAAACCTATGTAAAAGCTGGAAATGACACTTTCTTTATATACAATGCAGTGTTCGTTACCCACACATGATGGAAGAGATCACATAGAGAAATACTATTCACTCATGTCTATGGTTCCAATATTTAGAAACAGGGTGGTCCACCCTAAAAGAATATTGACAACAAATATGACAAGGCAAGCATAGATGTAGTGAATCAATAATTTACTTTTGAGGTTACTAGGACAAGTATGCAGAATTGTAACTGCAGTAAGAGACCGTCCAAAATCTGATTGAGGAAGTTTGTCTAGCACTTATTGTTTGCAACTAATAAACGTGAATAATTGGATATTATATTGAATGAGTAAGAAAGACAAGTAAAATTGTCAACAAACCTAGCTTGCAGTAGTAATCTGGGTCAATGTCACTACGACCAACAATCCAAAATGACTAGTTTCTATTCCGAGGGCCGGAATTTTGAAAACCCTGTGAACTTTAGAGGTACTAAAGATTACGGAAATACATCTGAACCATTAAGTGTAGGTAGCACTGAGCACACAACAAACCCTAATGACAGTCCTGCCTAATGAGTAATGAATCAATTAGAAAATGGGTGATGACGAGTGGCTGCTGAGTGTTGAGGATGTATATCAGGATAAATCGGGTTGGCTTGGTAGGTGCTGCACACCTGAGCCCTGAACAGACTGGGAAGGTAGGCACGGCGGCGCGCCCGGGCAG
This sequence comes from Triticum urartu, assembly GCF_003073215.2. NCBI lineage: Eukaryota > Viridiplantae > Streptophyta > Magnoliopsida > Poales > Poaceae > Triticum > Triticum urartu. The sequence goes on from NC_053025.1 coordinate 140,650,428, forward strand.
TGGTGACGCTGTTGGGCGAGCGGCTCCTGGCCTCCTGTTAGTCCGGCGTCTCCTCCTAGAGTCATGCCGTCCGGGGACGGCAAGTCGCCGACGAGGCAGGCGGCTGGGGGCGAGTAGAGATCGAAAGCGCGTAGCAAAACAGAGGGGAATCGGGGCCTGGGACGACCCAAAATCCCAGGGTGGGCCGGCCCACCATGGGCACCTTGTAGAGATACACACTCGAGCGGCGAACATGCATTTTTGAAACTAATTTAGGAACATTTAGCTGACCAATTAAAAACCTCTATTTTAATAATATTAGATTCGTATTTGAACAACTAAGCTTGTTTAGCTTGATGGGTGGAGCAGTGTTATTATGACACGAAGCACGTATTCTGATCGTATAGTGATCATAAAAGGGGGAAACTCTAAGAATATTTTTTTTAGCAAAAGAGGGTTTCCCCTCCGATTTCTATTAAAGAAACCACCATAGAACCAACATGATCAATTAAAACCTAAGCATGATCAATTAAACCGTATTATGGCTGTGCCATGGCAGATTTGAAGCTGCAAACCGGAGAACTGCTATTTAGCATCCATTGTTTGCTTCGAACTAAGAACTAAATTCTAAGAGCTGAAAAGAAAGTAGAGTAACCAAGTTAAGATCTATTTTCTGGTTGAGATCAAAAAGTTGAGGAGATATGAAGTACCACCTCTCTTGCGGCGCCGTGTAGGCATCGGGGGTGTGATGGCAATCGGTGGCGTTGAAGCAGATCTGCGACGGTAGACGGGTGCATCGGGGGATAAGTCCCGTTGCGGTGGAAGAGAAGGTCGTGTGAGCGGCCCCGGCAAAGAGGACGACGGCGCCGATGAAGCGAGAGGACGCGATGCAAGGCTATTGGTCCGTCGCCATGGATGAGAAACGTCCATCTCTAGCAGTGGATGGCGTGGTCTTGGTAGGCGCTCAGGCATGGTGGAGGACGGTGGCGATGGATGTAGTGGAGGACGGCGGCGATGGATGGGGTGGCGGACGGAGGCTGGTGTGGGGATGGGGTGTTCTAGCGCGGGCGGTGTATCAATGGGAAAATGGAGGGAGAGGTACGGGGAACCATGTTTTTGGGACGGGCCTATCTGAAATATGGGGAAGTTACGAACTTAGCCCCCGTTTAAAATTTGGACGTCTCGTCAGTTGGGGATAGGACAATAATCTCGCATCTTGCCAATATTTGCCCAGAGCGATTTCGGGCGAGGAGAGGGTGGTTGGCGCCCATGGTGTATGAACGGGGCTGACAGGTAGGGCGATTGTGTTACGTCTGAATGAAGTTACAAACCTGCCCCTATTGAAAATATTTGCTTACATCAATTTTGGCCGAGTCGAGTTTGTTTTGCCGCCCACCATGTATGAATGGGGAATGGAGGGAGAAACAGATGTCTTTCGGACGAGCTTGAATCAAATGAGTTTTGTCGCCCATGTTTGACGCCCACTGTCGGTGTCAAAACTGGTGGATCTCGGGTAGGGGGTCCCGAACTATGCGTCTAGGCGGATGGTAACAGGAGGCAGGGGACACGATGTTTTACCCAGGTTCAGGCCCTCTTGATAGAGGTAAAACCCTACGTCCTTCTTGATTAATATTGATGATATGGGTAGTACAAGAGTACATCTACCACGAGATCAGAGAGGCTAAACCCTAGAAGCTAGCCTATGGTATGATTGTATGTTGTCCTACGGACTAAAACCCCCCGGTTTATATAGACACCGGAAAGGGCTAGGGTTACACAAGGTCGGTTACAAAGGAGGAGATATACATGTCCGTATTGCCTTGCTTGCCTTCCACGCCAAGTAGAGTCCCATCCGGACACGAGATGAAGTCTTCAATCTTGTATCTTCATAGTCCAACAGTCTGGCCAAAGGATATAGTCCGACTGTCCAGAGACCCCCTAATCCAGGACTCCCTCAGTAGCCCCTGAACCAGGCTTTCAATGACGATGATTCCGGCGCGTAGTATTTTCTTCGGCATTGCAAGGCGGGTTCCTCCTCCGAATACACCACGGAAGAATTTGAATACAAGGATAGTGTCCGACCCTGCAAAATAAGTTCCACATACCACCATAGAGAGAATAATATTTCCACAAATCCAATTTGCTGACTTGTTTTGGCAACACGACATTATGCCATGGCCCGGTGATTATTCGAATCGTTTCCTTTAAGTAGCCCCGCACATAACGCGAGGCAGTTTTTTTGACACGTCTTGTCAAAGCAGAGATCGTGTCCCCCTTATTACGGGATTCTCATCAATAGGGGCATGGGTAACCCAACCGCGCCATCGATTACGGCGCTTGGGGGATAAGCGAGTTTTACCAGGCTAGTGGGGACGCATAGTTTCGTCCGCCCATATAAAGGACAAGGATTCACCTTTTCATCCACGCCTTCTTCCTCCTTTGCTCATCCATTTTCGCACACTCGAGCTCCAGCGCCCAAGTCCGCACTTCCCACCTCAACCCTCTCCAACCATTTCTGGAGCAGGAGGCAGGTGGATGGTCTCCTCCATCATGGAGGGACACATCAAGAAGCTGAGGAGAGCCGGATACCTGCCCGACGACATCGCGCACCGGCTCCCAGATGAGGGACAGCTCAACACAACCCGCAGGCCCCATGAGAGGGTAGTGTTCCTTACCCATTTCCTCCGCGGACTGGGATTTTCCCTCTCCACCCATTCGTCCGGGGGCTCATGTTCTACTACGGCCTGGATTTCCACGATCTGGCCCCGAACTTCATCCTCGATATCTCGGCGTTTATCGTCGTGTGCGAGGCCTCCCTCCGCATCAAGCCCCACTTCGGCTTATGGCTGAAGACCTTTAATGTCAAACCGAAGGTAGTGAGCGGCCTCCAGGCGGAGTGCGGAGGCGCCATGTTGGGCAAGATGCCCAATGTCACATGGCTCGAGGGCTCCTTCGTGGAGACCATAAAGGGGTGGCAATCGGGGTGGTTCTATATCACCGAGCCGCGTGACCCCGAATGGGCAGCGGCCCCCGAGTTCCGATCTGGCATCCCCACGCGGCTCACCTCCTAGCAAGAGAAGGGCCTGTCCTGGGGTAGTTCGATAGAGCTGACCCGACTCCAAACATGTATCCAAAACATGCTGAGCAAGAAGCTCAAACTCGTCAACGTAGTCCAGGTCATGCTCATCCGCCGGATCCTCCCGTGTCAACGACGGGCTTTCAACTTGTGGGAGTTTGACCCGACCCAGCACCAAACTCTGAACAGGCTCTTCGACACAACACATGAGGATGCCTGGAAGGTGCTATTCAAGGGTGCCGAGGTCCCTCCCTCCCTCACCGAGGACCGCGGGCTAAGCGCGAAGCGCCGAGCGCATTCGGTGAGTTCTATACATCCGGTAGGATATTTTATTTCCCCTAGCTTAATTATGTGCGGGGTCTGATCTCCATGCCTTTGACAGGACTGGGTGGAGACGTCGGGGCAGATTAATTGTCCGGCCCCTCTGCCCGAAGACACTCAGACGCTCTCCTTACGGAGATGCTGACTCCGGCCCTTTATAAGGTGCCAGAGAAGACCAAGAAGGCCAAGGGAGCCCGAAAGAGTTCCCAACGCTAGGCGTCATCAGACTCAACGTCCGATAACTCTACGACACACTCCTCCCCTGAAGACGGGGAGGAAGAAGAAGATGCTCCCCCTTCAGTTGGGGGAGACAAGAAAAGGAAGGCTGCCCCAACCGGGGGACGAAGGGTCCAAGAAGGGAAGGACCCTCCTTCCGGACTACACCACCACCGCCGCCGAAGGCGAAGACGAGTGGCTGCTCAGGGCCAAGCCCCTGGCGAAGTCGTAAGTATCCGGAGGCCAGAGTAGTTCATAGCATACCTTTATTGCACCGCTTCTCCTAACGCCGAATTATGATTATGCAGACCGCCACGAGCCCGTATCGACGTATCGTCGGATGGCTCCCTGGGCTCGTCGAATATGGATAGCGATCCACTTCCGACCGCCACCTCCCCTTGCCCTGCGGACAATGCTGAGGTATTGTCTCAAGAGGCATCGGGTCGAGGGGAGACAGTCCCGGAGGCGCCTCAAGGCGACCTTCCGGACTCCGGGAGCAGAGGGAGCAAGGCTCCCGAGGGCTCCGAGTTTGGCCCCCAGCCGAACACCGCGCCGGAATCTCCAATGGTTCCGGACTCAGGCAGGCGGCCTCCATCCAAAAGGGGCAAGATGCCTATGCTGGTGACCTCTGCCCAACCAGAGGCACCGAACACTCTGCTGGGAGCGCTTCGCAGCGCTTCCATCGACGAAGAGCACCGCACCATTATGAGTGCGGTGATCCAGAAGGTTCAGTCCGCCTAGAGCGGATTGACTGAAGCCTGTGCCAGCCTTCTAACACGCATTGAGGTAAGTTTCTAAAATATGGGGAAAAATATTACCGCATAGACAGTAGCCCCTGATGCTCTGTTCGGTGTTCACAAAGAAAAATCAAACAGAGGATCAAACAATATCGCAGGAGTCTAATATAAGTATGTCAATATGCGTATGCAGGCTTCGCTGCTGGCATCTGCCACACTGACTGCAGAGGTCGCCGCACTGAAGCAGGACCTTAAAGGGTCCCAGGACGAGCTCGGCCTTGCCAAGAGGCAGCTCGAGGAGAACAAAGGTAAGTAGTACCTGGTCTATGGATATGTATAAAAAGAATGGATTGCAAAATGACAGGATCATCGTAAATTTGCCAGGGGCCACGAACGAGGTGGCAACCCTGAAGCAAGCGCTATCCGAGGCCGAAAACAAAGCAGCCAAGGAGCACACCGAGCAGGAAAGGCATGAGGCACGGGTGGGCGAGGTGCAGCAAGAGCTCCATGCTCTCGTGACGAAGCACGAGGCGTTGGAGCTTGACTTGAAGACGCAAAAGTCTGAGCTTGCCGCGGCCCTTGAGAGCACAAAGAATGCCAAGGCCGAATCCCAAAAGGCCCTCCAGGAGATTGATGCGATGAAGAAGATAGCGGCGGGTAAGGCGTTCTATATGCAAAGCAAGCATGTGAAAGTAAATTACTTGTTACTTACCCGAATCCGGAGCTCTCCAGGAGCATTCGCAGATTTGCCCTGCAGCGTGTCGGATGCCGCAATGTTTTACCAGGACGAGGAGGGAAACTCAACGGAGAAGTTGTTCTGGGCCCAATATACTGGGACCGAACACCCGGTGCCTATGAGCGACCAGCTAAAGCAGCCGATCGAGCTACACAAGGCGGCCGGACAGGCCATGAAGGGCTTTATAGTCCGGCTGTGGCCTGGCGACGTCCTTCCGAACAGCTACTTCGGCCTAGTGAGGCGGCTTATGGATGCCTGCCCACGGCTGGAAGTCGTCAAGCGGTCCGTCTGCATCGAAGGTGTACGCCGGGCTTTCGCCCGTGTGAAGGTGCAATGGGCCAAGCTAGACGCCGTGAAGCTGATCAAGGAAGGGCCGCCGGAGGGCTAGGAGCATCGCCACCCCGAGATGTACTATGAGGGTGTCCTGAAGGGTTCTCGTCTCGTAGCGGACGAGTGTACGAAAGATATAATATTCGAGTAAACTTGCTCGTGTAATCCTGTATGATGAAAACTTGTTTCATATGCGCTATGCAACGCTTGTTTGAATTTAAAATATTACCTTCTGTTTGGCTGTTTATCCAATCTGAGAGATGGCTAGTCCTCGGCTTCTGCCCCCATGCCACGAGTGCCAAGGTGTTCGGGATAAACCTGAGCACTCTTGTTCCCATTTTTGGGTCCTTCGAGGGAGGTGCTCAGCACAAGGAACAAGGCAACCGGACTAATAATGCTTTATCACTCTCACTTAGCCATAGAATTCTATAATTTTAAATTTCGGTGAAGCCCCTGGTATTCGGAAGGCAGAATTCGGGGCGCGATACACGCCTTTAAGCCGGACAGGACCGACTCCTCGCTCTAAGCGGCATAAGTCTTTAGGGATTCAAAAACCTCTCAAACAGCGACCAGTCTCTCGCCTTATCATGACAGTCAGTTTTAGCTTTCTCTACTGAGGTGCTTAGCCCAGCAGAACCGGGGCATAATCGTAGTAGTTCTCCTAGTGCTACCTTAGCCGATAGAGCGGAACGTAAGGTACCAAAATATAGGAGCCGGGCAAACCCAACTATTGACCCAAGGCATGATTCGGAGCTGATTCATATAATGTTATAAGTTCGGGGTGCCGCACTGTTGAAAGTGTTCGGACTTCTCACGCCGTATTATGGGGTATGCATAAGCCCCTAGCGTATTGTCCGTACCAGAGTGTACGGTTGCAAGGTGTCATTAATGAACACATATATATAAAAAGAAGGATGCAATAATAGTCTTAATGATATGCGTTGTTTATTCAAAAAGGTGCGTTAAAGCAGAATGATACATGCAGTGCAATAAGCAAAAAGTAGGACTGTTTGACATGTCCCTTCCAAGGGCAGGCTTAGGAATAGTATTAAAGCAAATATTTCACTCGTTATCGTAATCCACCTGGGAGTTCCGTGGTGTGACGTAGCTTTCTGCCTCCTTGGTTGTTGCATCATGTGTTCGGCAATCATGCTGCCGGTCAGGGTTTCCAGAGATTAAAGTCCTGAGAAGATAAAGATAACAAAGCGGGAAGCCCCTAGTGCGGTTTAAGACGCGTCTTGGGGCGTGCCGTAGTTGTGCCCCCCTCCCCACCTGTGCCCATGGTATTTTTAATGCGTAATTATGTACGCATGGCATGGATTTCGCTGTTTGGCTGGGACTTGGGTGGGGGCCGCATTGCTACGCGAGCTCAGAACGTGCCAGGCGGTCTAGTTGCTGATTACTCCGAGCACGCTTGAAGGTGTCCGGGTCTTGAAACACCGAACTGGTGGATTTCCTTTAGAGGCTGCTTTGTGCTTCTGCCGCGAGGGCCGCAGTGTGCTCCTCCGTGCAGAGAGAGCGCTCTGTGTTTCCATTAACTGTGATGACCCCCCAAGGTCCTGGCATCTTGAGCTTGAGGTATGCATAATGTGGTACCACATTGAATCTCGCAAATGCGGTTCGCCCGAGCAGTGCATGATAGCCACTGCGGAACGGGACTATATCGAAGATTAATTCTTCGCTTCGGAAGTTATCCGGGGATCCGAAGACCACTTCCAGTGTAATTGAGCCTGTGCAATGGGCCTCTACACCTGGAATGACGCCTTTAAAGGTCGTTTTTGTGGGTTTGATCCTTGAGGGGTCTATACCCATTTTGCGCACTATGTCCTGGTAAAGCAGGTTCAGGCTACTGCCGCCATCCATAAGGACTCGAGTGAGGTGAAATCCGTCGATGATTGGGTCTAGGACTAGTGCGGCGAATCCGCCATGACGGATACTAGTGGGGTGGTCCCTGCGATCGAAGGTGATCGGACAGGAGGACCATGGGTTGAACTTTGGGGCGACTGGCTCCAACGCATATACGTCCCTAAGCGCACGCTTCCGCTCCCTCTTGGGGATGTGGGTTGCGTATATCATGTTCACCGTCCGCACATGTGGGGGGAACCTCTTCCGTCCTTCGGTGTTCGGCTGCCGGGGCTCCTCCTCGTCATCGCTATGTGCCCCCTTATCTTTGTTTTTGGAAATTAACTTGCCGGCCTGCTTGAATACCCAACAATCCCTATTGGTGTGGTTGGCTGGCTTATCGGGGGTGCCGTGTATTTGACACGAGCGATCGAGTATGCGGTCCAAACTGGACGGGCCCGGAGTGCTTCTTTTAAATGGCTTTTTCCACTGAACGGGTTTAGAGCCTTTGAATCCGGCATTGACTGCCATATCCTCGGAATTGTCGCTGTTAATGCGGCGCTTATGTTTATTTCGACGTGACCTGCCATTGTCGTCCTTGGTATCCGAAGTACCATGGTTCTTTGATATGTTATTACTGCGAGCCAGCCAGCTGTCTTCTCCCTCACAAAAGCGGGTCATGAGTGTCGTGAGGGTTGCCATAGATTTCGGCTTTTCCTGACCAAGGTGCCGGGCTAGCCACTCGTCGCGGATGTTATGTTTAAAAGCTGCTAAGGCCTCTGCATCCGGACAGTCGACGATTTGATTTTTCTTTGTTAGGAACCATGTCCAGAATTGCCTGGGCGATTCCTCTGGCTGCTAAATTATAAGGCTTAGGTCATCGGCGTCCGGTGGTTGCACGTAAGTGCCCTGAAAGTTGTCGAGGAATGCAGCTTCCAGATCTTCCCAACAACCAATGGACTCTGCTGGCAAGCTGTTGAGCCAATGCTGAGCTGGTCCTTTAAGTTTGATTGGGAGGTATTTGATTGCGTGTAGGTCATCACCGCGGGCCATGTGGATGTGTAGGAGGAAATCCTCGATCCATACCGCAGGATCTGTCGTGCCATCATATGATTCTATATTTACGGGTTTGAAACCCTCTGGGATTTGATCATCCATTACTTCGTCTATGAAGCATAGGGGGTGTGCAGCGCCTCTGTACTGGGCTATGTCGCGACGCAGCTCGAGTGAGTCTTGCCCGCTGTGTTCGGCCCAGCCGGATTTACTTTTACTGTATTCGGCGTGACGTTTATCATCTCGCATAGTGGCGTTCCCTCGTGATCCGTAGATCGATCTTGCATGTTTTGCTTTGTCCTCCAATACGTCTCGCAGGTCTGGCGTATTTCCCCATGCCTTTTTATTTGAATGGCGTCGGGGTGCAGGCTGAGCTTTTGGCTGGAATGCCTCTCTATCGCGGCCACGAGGTGGCCGATCAGCCGCGTCATATGCTTCTTCCTCCAGTCGAGGTAGCAACCTGCATTTTGGGTAACTCTTGGAGGGGCGTTCGAGTTTATATTCCTCGGTCGCGAGGACTTCAGTCCATCTGTTAGCTAGCAGATCTTGATCAGCTTGAAGCTACTGCTGCTTTTTCTTAAGGCTATTTGCCGTGGCTATAAGCCGGCGCTTGAAGCGCTCTTGGTCGACGGGATCCTCTGGCACGACGAATTCATCATCGTTGAGGCTTGCCTCGTCTTCGGAGGGGGCATGTAATTATCATCCCCCGCCTCTGCATCTGCCGCTCTCTCTGGAGGGCTGGCTCCTCCATCCTCCTGCTCTAAATCTTGCTGGAGGGGATTGTTGTTGTCTTCGACACTGTCCGGAGTGCTATTATCTCCGGTGCCGGTATCACCACTTTTGCCTTGGCGGGACTTACAGTGGCGCAGCTGACGTCGGCGCTTGGGTTGCTTCTTGGAGGGGTCATCCTCCGCTGTCTCATCGCCATTGCCTTCTTTGGGTGTGTCCACCATGTATATATCGTATGATGAGGTGGCTGTCCAGTGCCCTGTGGGCAGTGGTTCCTCTTCGTCTCCCGCATCGTCATCCATACCGTCGATGTCTTCGGAGTCGAAGTCGAGCATGTCGGTTAAGTCGTCGACAGTGGCTACTAAGTGGGTGGTGGGTGGGCAGCGAATTTATTCGTCATCCGCATCCCAATCCTGCCGGACATAGTTCGGCCAGGATCCTCCTGACAAGGAGAGAGACCTTAATGAGTTCAGTATGTTGCCAAAGGGCGAGTGCTGAAAAATATCCGCGGAGGTAAAGTCAATGATCAGCGCCCAATCGGATTCGCTAGGAATGGCCGCAGGCGGTTCGGAGTCCGTGGCCGGAGAAGGATCCGGTAGTCTGACAACACGGCTCTCGTGCAGGGTAAGGTCGATGTTCGGCTCGATCGCCACTGAGGGTAAGGCCTCCGTGGCGGGGACCATCCACCCGTCCATGGACGGCGCAACTGGCTCCGAATTGAGGGTCGGAGCGGCTGCCGGTGCGATCTCTTGAACATTGTCTGATGGTAGAGCTAAATCGTACTCATCGTGACCGCGTGGCGCACAAGGCAGAGGCTCGAATCCGTCGAAGATCAAGTCTCCGCGGATATCGGCCGTGTAGTTTAAGCTTCCAAACCTGACCTGGTGGCTAGGGGCGTAACTTTCGATCTGCTCCAGATGGCCAAGCGAGTTGGCCCGCAGTGCGAAGCCGCCGAACACAAAGATCTGTCCGAGGAGAAAAGTCTCACCCTGGACTGCATCGCTATCGATGATAGAAGGAGCCATCAAGCCTAACGGCGACGACACAGAGGAACTCTAAATGAAAGCACCAATGTCGGTGTCAAAACCGGTGGATCTCGGGTAGGGGGTCCCGAACTGTGCGTCTAGGCGGATGGTAACAGGAGGCAGGGGACACGATGTTTTACCCAGGTTCGGGCCCTCTTGATGGAGGTAAAACCCTACGTCCTGCTTGATTAATATTGATGATATGGGTAGTACAATAGTAGATCTACCACGAGATCAGAGAGGCTAAACCCTAGAAGCTAGCCTATGGTATGGTTGTATGTTGTCCTACGGACTAAAACCCTCCGGTTTATATAGACACCGGAAAGGGCTAGGGTTACACAAGGTCGGTTACAAAGGAGGAGATATACATGTCCGTATTGCCTAGCTTGCCTTCCACGCCAAGTAGAGTCCCATCCGGATACGAGACAAAGTCTTCAATCTTGTATCTTCATAGTCCAATAGTCCGGCTGTCCGGAGACCCCCTAATCCAGGACTCCCTCACCCACCGTGTCGGAATGGGCTCAGAGGCGGTCGTGTCACGTCTAATTGAAGTTACTAACCTACCCCTATTTAGAGCAGTGGAAATCGGGCCGATGGATTGTCCGTGTAATGGGTAGACAGTAATTTCCATATCCCAAACACTTGGCTTCGGGCAGCCGACGTGGGAGTGGACATTTTGCTGCTTCTTTCGAATTTTGGGACAATAAGCATCCACGTTTACCCTGGCAACTAAATTCGAATCCATTTTGTATTCCTATATGAATCTTTATAAATCATTCTATGTGTTTTTATATATCTTCAAAAGGACGACAAAGATGTATTCCAGTGTCATATATGAATATGGTTTACAAATGCCGATACTCAAATTCAGAAACTAGAATCCAGTTTAAGGTGAATTCGAATATTTGGAGCACTTCATGTCTAACTCAAATGTCACACGCCGCATAATGTGTACTCCCATTTAGATATGTACACAAGCGACGTATCAAGATTCAAATACCGAGTCAATCAACCAAGAATGTACAGAACTAACAGACATATAAACACTTATAGAGTATATGGATCAATAATATCAACTGACATACATAAGCCAGGCCGCTGTACTTTTTCTTTGGCTACAACAGCATCCTTTTTTTAGCCAGCATCTTGGCCCTTTCCGATGCGTGCCACTTATGGTCCATCTATACTACTACTATTGTTGAATGCACATTCAGCCCGATTGGCATATTTGCAGGTCTGGCACAGCAATCCAAATGAAATGTCTCTGAGTCTTATCAATTAATACAGACTTGTGCTCAAATAAAATTACAAACCAAAAACAAAAAAACAATTATTACATGATCTCTAAAACAAATGGTTTGATTGATTACATGAACAGACAACACAAAGGTTATTCAACTATAGAAAGAACATTTCACCTATGATTTACCAAGTAGGAATCTAATTTCCTTTTTTCCTTCAGGACCGTAACAATCTGGTTAGTCTCAGCTTGCTTCGTTTTGAAATCCACCAAATATTTAATGGTTGTCTTGAGTACTGCTTGTGATTGTGCTGTTTGCTTCCTCAACATGTCAACTTAATCTCTAAGTGCAGAAGCAGAATCTCTTTCCACCAATAGTTTAGCCTCTAGAGCATCAGCAGTTGGCAATTCAGAATGCACGATTGGGTCGGTGCCACTGTTGTGGGATGATGCAATGTCCATGGGGACCTCGCTCTTTGATCTTGGGCTAACATGTTTTGCCATTAAAGTTCCGATTGGATTCAGAAAAGTTGAAGTTAGCAAAACATCTCAACTGGGAGTTATAACAGCAAACCAGTTAAACAAACAAGGAATTAAAGAGTTTCAATTGGATGCTGAAAAGTAGTTATTAACATCATTGTAACCCGCTGTTGCAGCAGCAAAGCAGTTAAACAAACAAGTAGATATTTAAGTTAAGGCAAACAGGTAATTCTTAACAGTAAGTATCAAACACATAGATAGGCGCAGTCTACAATATGATTAACAGGTTGGGTCATTATGTAATCAGTAGCAAACTAAATTAAGCCAAGCAACGTAATTGAACAATTTTGCAATAAGTGGCTAACTAAAATTCCGAGAAGCGGGTAACTGAACTTACGCTAGTTCTTTGTACAGGCACACTGCAACTTCTTTTTCGCTTACAAGGTTGTACGAAGGAGTCCATGGCATCAATTGCTTGGATACACAGTCCCAATACTTCTTTCTTCCCACACTGCATGGGTAAGTCGAATGGTTAATCTGGTAAGATGGTGCATCCTTGATATGTTATATGAGGACGTGTAGTCAGACTAGTTGTAGCCAAACACATCACACTGGCTTTTACTGTATATTTCATGCGATTACTTTTGGCATATCGAGATCTAAGCAATCTACAATAGGATGAAAAGACTGGCATCCTTCACGTTATTGGCGAACTCAGTTCATAGAAACAAGCAATTCAACCATTCTGTGGGTAAATCAAAAGCGCCACTGGAATATTTTTCACTATCCAATCATACACGCAAAAAGGGACGACGCCACCATAGGGGCTGGTATGGGCGGCCGCCTCAGGTGGCTGGAAAGTGTGCACCTAGTTTGAGTCGTCCAGGTTGGCCCATGCTAGTTTTGTTCGTCCCAACGCACGAGCAGGCAATGTAAAAAATGAAGAAAAATGTTTCAATTTGGATGGGCCAATAACATAAGTGAAAGGCAGGCCCTATAGCAGGCTCGCGGCCCAAACGAGCGCCTCCCATATCGATCGACAGCAGGAAAAATCCCAATTCATTCACTCCAGCCTCCATTCTGGTTCGCTCCTAACCTAGCCGCCGCTGGACAGACCGACACAGCACTTCCTTGCGCCCTCGTTGGAGGGCGGCCACCGGGCTTCAAGCGAATGGAAGGACAAGAAGATGAAGATCCAAACCTAGGTGTAGCCTGCGTGGGAGGCAGCGGCGGCAGCACGGGCATGGCATCGAGCTTGCGCAAACGGGCAATCACAGCTTGCAAGAGTAGCATGCGCAATGAGCGGGTACATCAAATCCCTGATTATATCTAATTCAACTCTTCAATTTCTGGCCAATAGTTAAACCTGACGGTATTGTAAAACTGCTTGTATGTAGGGAATCTATGAGAAAATGAAACCAATTTCTACTTATTTTATAACTCCCCCAATCAATACTGAACTGACTGAATCTGATGTATCTAATCAAGTTTCCGGTGCAAACATACAAGCTCATGTTGTTCTTGAGCTTGAAGTGTCTAATGAACAGACTGCTAATGAAGGATTTGAAGCAAACATTTTACATGCTCCTAGTGATGAACATATAGTGTCTAATAAGGGATCTAATGCAAGCATTTTGCAAACTCATTGAAGGATTTAGTGTCTAATGATGATCTACTATGTTGAGAGAGACAGAGATTTGTAGGCATTGATGACAAGCAAATTATAGTGCATTTTCATAGCTTGAGGAAACGTCGAGGCCATCTACCAGAAAGTCCCCGTATCATGACAACATAGCATAAATACTTTTCTAATCTGTTGTTTGAAACTATTGGCATACTTGTGCATGATAGATATATTGATATGCAGTTTGCGCACTGGTTATACGTGCAATTACACTTCAATATTTTCAGCCAGAGAACGAATAATTCAAGCAGGTACAGACCATGTTTGTAGTCCTTGTACACCATGTTGCATTTTGTGTTTTTTGGTGCTTGCATCATTTAGTGTTTATAATCTGAACTACTTTGGATCATTAGCTGGTTTTCAAAGTGCATGTAGCTTCACATTTCTCAAGTTATTTTGATTTCCGGAGTGCAAGTGCCTTCGTATTTTTTAAGTTAAATGTTCGCCCCTAGTAACTTGAATTTGTGGATCAGCCACTGCAAACAAATCATACACGAATGCAAGTACGAATTAAATGAAATGCAGGGACTTACCCTAGCTCGTTGTACAGGCTCACTGCAGCTCTGCTTGTACTTGGGATGTTTCACGTACAAGTCCATGTTACCACTTGCTTGGATGTGCAGGCCTTGTGCTCCTTGCATCCCCCTCTGCATTTTTGACACGGTGAATGGTTGATCAAATAAGAGGAATCGACCTTGATGTTGTACCGAAGGACAGATACTTACAAGGTTATACGGGTGTGCAGGATGTGTACCAGATCCCGTAGCACCATCATGCTTCGTTAAAAAATGGATTTGCTTGTTTCAGATGATATCTCCAGAAGAAATAAGAGTTAAAGTCAGAGTTGCATAGGCGTGTAAGCTAAGAGAGCAGTGAAAGGATATCCAAACATCGTCGGAACAGTGCACAAGGGAGTAATGTGTGGATACCTAGTTCGGGCCGGCGTTTGGGCATGCTCGCCTAGCTAGAGTGCGGGTCACTTCAGAGCCGTTCAGGGTGATGCGCTGGCATTGGCTGGCCGCGCACGGGTGCAGATCTTGAGTGGTAGCGGAGCGCTACGATGTGGTGGACGAGACCGTTGGTGAAGCCCCAACGGCCTCAGGGGGAGGAGGTGCGACGATGTGCTCGGCGAAGTAGCCCTGGTGAGCTGGGAGATGGCGTCGGTGCAGCGCACCTGATGCGGTGGAACTCGGTGTCTGTGAGGCACGTCGGTTGCGGCGGCCGACGTTGTCGGGGGACCACCCGGTGCGGTGGACGAGGGCGTAGATGAGGTAGCTCCGGTGTGGTGGTGAAGAGCGACCGTCGTCTTCGTGGTCGTCATCCGGCACAAAGGTGGGGAACGGTGGGTAAAGAGACAAGACGAGGGGCGATTCGAGGGTTGGCAGCGAATTAGGGATTTAAGCAAAATCTGGGCGCGGAAGGGGACGGTGGAGAAGAGAGATTTTGCAGAGTTGGAATTGGGGCCGCTAGATAGTTCAATCCGAAACATGGAAGCTCGAACTTATATTGTCGTCGTCCTTTTTGGGGGGGAGGGGGGCTGGGTGGCTGGGTGCTACGCGTCCGTCCGACACACGCGACCACCCCGACAGGACTATGCTTCGGTGCCTTAAGGCACCTGCCTTTGTGTCCATGACATGCGGGCCCAACAGGTGGTTGGCCCACATGTCAGTGACCCAAAGGCAGTTGCCTTTAAGGCACCGAAGCAGCGTCCACCCCGACACGACCCTGGTCTGCCTGGTGCGCCTACATTTGAGAATGCAAACGAATCTTCTTTCATTTGCAAACGAATCTGTACGTATTACCATGCACGTGTTTTCCTTGCAATAATTAGTCATTCGAAACGAGATAATCCATCCGTTCACTTTTATAAGTCATTTCAGAAAACTTAAAATGACTGTTTTGCACATTGTCTGAAATGTCTTCAAGGTCTTATAAAAGTGAACAGCGGGAGTACTATAAATTAATTAATGAGGAGTTATTTGAAAAAAATCGAAACGGTACCCACACTAACGTGGATTAGAGTGTGTGTCACATAATTAGTTATTTGAATTAGAGTGTGTGTCACGTAGTTAGTTATTTGAATTAGAGTGTGTGTCACGTAGCGATCTCCAATTCTAACGTGGATTTTGCTTTTCACTGTATCCACGCTAGTTTTTTAATACGAATTCATATGTATATGATGAACACCATGGTAGTGAGAAAACTTTTGGATGGATTCAAAGATATGACCTACAAAATAGCACGAATTCGAAATAATTACCCGTATGCCTGGTCCTCAGTTCAAATCTTACAATGTACACCGAATTGAAACATCGATATTAAGTCTCATACTATGTACATTCAAATGTTGTTTTTAGCCCCCCCCCCCCGCCCCCCGCACAAACGCTACATACTTCCTGTATCGGTCAATCTTCCTCTCCTAACCACCTTAGGAAGCTATCGGTTTCCAACACACGTTCATTCTTTCTCTCCATGTTTCGATCTCTAAGTCTCTCAACTACACAACCCCTTTTTCCACTCTGTTACCAAATGTATTTACCTCACACACCCGCCATTGCACCCGATGTCGAGCTCTCTCTCTCCCCTCTCTCCCTCTCACCCTCTCGCGCTAAATACATGCATTGCCTATCTAGCCCCCCAACCTCTCATGCGCACGCACGCACGTTGTATATCTAGGTCACTCCCTCGAGACTGTCTCACTCTTTCTTCCGCACGGCGGGCCACACTCACTCAATCTCGCTCTCTTTATCTGAGTCTCGTTTAACCTCGTTTTCTTTCACACACAAATGATATATCTCCCTGTTCGGGCCTTGATCGACACACTCTATACTCTCTCACGCAGATTGTCTATCTAGGTCAGTCCATCCAAGCCGCCGCCCCTCTTTCGACCTCATGGTGGGCCACGCTAAATCAATCTCTCTCTCTCTCTCTCTCTCTTCGTATGTCTTAATTGACCTCGCTCTTTCTCGGACAAAAACGATATATCACCATGTTTGAGCCCAATTCGACCTATTCACATTGTATACTCTCTCACGCACATCGTCTATCTAGGTCACTATAGCGACCAGACCTCAAACAGTCTGATCTCTGTGCTCAGGTGTCATCCCTGGATCAGTAATGCTGACACCACACAGTACTTGAAGGATTTATAACAGAGTAGCAATCACACACTTATAACATCGAGTGTCTCAATAGAGAACTTATTACGATAAATATGGCTTAAGCCCATCTAATGACGATAACAGCGGAAGGCTTGGAAGATAAGTGAGTCCATCAACTCCAACGGCATCACTGTGTATAGAACCACGACCTAAAACTCCTTAATCGTCGTCTGAAAAGTCTGCAACATTAACGTTGCAGCCCAAAACGGGTTAGCACATGGAATATGCTGGCAAAGTAACACATAGAGAGTAATGGAATGAAACAGCTATACTATATGCATATTTGGCTGGTGGAAAGCTCTATGGTTACAGTTTTTTGCGTAAAGCTAATTTTTCCCTACTGCAAAGGAATAAATTTTATTTAACTATCATGGTAGTTGTTAAACATTGAGAATGGTTGACAGCATTCTCAATCCCAATTAAGCATCATCATTAAACAAAACCCAACAAAATTTAAATTAGAGTAACATGTTGAGATTCACATGATAATCCAGGTACTAGATACTCAAGATGTCCATAACCGGGGACACGGCTAACCATGATTACTTTATACACTCTGCAGAGGTTTGCGCACTTTTCCCCACAAGACTCGATCACCTCCGTTTGGTTTCTCGCACTACATGGTGTTTGAGAAGACGGATGACTGAGACATAGTCTTTCAGAAGCGCTAGCACCTTACGATGGATAGATCGTTACACCTACTTTCCCCTGCATCTGCTAGTCTACCCTGTAAGAGTTCGCACGACTTAATCAACTATGCTAGAGCCCATAATAGCTTGTGCCTGCACACGGAAGTTTCTAGTATGAAAAATCTCATGATCCCTTTGGGCCTGGGTGGCGGTCCATAAAGAAAAACAGGCAATCCTGGAATACCCAGGTACCTCAATCCACCCAGATGTGTGTTTAAGTTGCCACCTTAGAATAAACCATTAATTAACAAACTCACATCTGTCATGGATATCACTCACCCAATCCACGTCTACTAGCATAGCATAGCAATAGTAAGCAAACATAGAAGTAACTCCCAAAGGTTTGAAAATAAACAGGTAATAGGTACTCCCTCAACTACTTCACAAACCCACAATTTAATTAGATCCTAATCATGCAATGTTTGAGGATTGATCTAATGCAATAAAACTGGGTAGTAGGAGGTATGATCAAAGTGTTACTTGCCTTGTTGATGATCCGCGAAACCTAGAGATTCGAAGTAACAGGCGGCGCACTCCGGGTATTCTATCACAGACAAACAAACAAGCATACAATAAGTATTCATCCAATGCATAGGTAAAACTCAAATAAGAGATCTAACCAGAAAGTTCAACTTAAGAACTCCGGTTTGCAAAAAGAATCAAATCAAACGAAGCAACGAAAGTCAAACGGCAAAAGAAACAGGCTTTGTTTACTATTCTGGATCTAGGGCAATTTTTACAGTGGCAAAAACTTATTTAAGTTGGTTAAACAGATAGAGGGTTTCGAGACGAAACTCCAGGCGCTTGAATCGCCTGATTCTGATAAACGAGCGAAAAGTTATACTAAAACGAAAATCGGATCAGAAATCGCGATCAGAAAAATCGTGGATTTAATCCGAGAAAAGAAAAAATGACGAACGTTCACTAGAACGAACGAACGCTCGCTATTTAAAGAAATCGGAAAAACCAATCTATTTAAAAAAAACAGAAACTAATAAAAAATGAACAAAACCGTCGGCAAAACCGAACGGTTTTTCGGGAAAAACGGCGACTAAAAAAAAACTACCCGGCAAACTCTGGTGACAGATCCGGCGGCGGTCGGCGACGGCGCGGTCGGTGCTGGGGCTAGGGTTTGGGGAGGCTCCCGGGCTGGGCTCCCGGCTTATAAAGCCCGGACGGGCCTAGTGTCCAGGTCGGACATGGCCCGTAGATCGGTTGCGTTTTTTTAATTATTCTGCGCAGAAAAACAAATAAAACAAATACTAAACGAACTCCAAAAATCCCGAAATAAATTTTCCCCGGCTTCTAAAATCAAGCCGCACAAGGTGAACATTTATTTGGGGCCTAAATGCAATTTTAAGAAACGCACATTTTTCCTAAATTCAAATAAAATATCGAAAACTCCAAAATAAAATCTTATTTGATTTTATTATTGAATCCTCAATATTTATTTATTTTGGGAAAGTCATTTTATTCCCTCTCTCATATTTTTTTAATATAAATAATTGATTATAAAATAATTAAAATCAAATGATCCTATTCTCAAAATTTGAGAAAACTCAAATATGAAAATAACGAAATCCCCAACTCTCTCTGTGGGTCCTTGAGTTGCGTAGAATTTCTAGGATCAAAGCCAAAAGCAAATAAATTATGATATGCAATGATGATCTAGTGTATAACATTCCAAATTGAAAATTTGGGATGTTACAGTCACTCTCTCCAACCCGTCTCACTCTTTCGATCGCACGGCGACCCTATGTGATCGGTTGACCTTGCTTCCTCCCACGCACAAAATATATCTACACGTCTGTGACTGGATCATCTCTCAAGCTCTATCTTACAGCCCTCACCCTTGCCAAAAAGCTCAATCGGACAATATCTCTCCGGAGCATATATATTTGTTCAATGAATGTCGGACCACACTCACTTTGTCTCTCTATCTATATGTCTCTCAATTGACCTCGCTTTCTCACACCGTATCTTCCACGCGTTGAAGCTACTACCTCTCCATCCCTCGCAAAGTCGGTGCTATTTACATTGCGAGGGGCACTCCAACCTTGGATTAATTTGTGTAGGCATTTATTCCGGTCGGTTTAGATTATATGTTCTTAGCATTCGGCCCACAACTACTCCAAACACCGTTGCAACCCATGCAACTCCCCTAGTTGATTTCCCTTTGGCTCGGTCATCGCTCTCTCGCACGTCCTTTCTCGCCTTCAACGTCGCACCATGGTATTATTGAAAAAAATATGTTGTTCTCTTTAATCATTATAAATAAGCTACAAAACTACACACCGATAGTCCACTTGGAATGGAACAAATTTCGACCCACAAATTAAAGTGCTACAAACTACACACCGAGGGGCCCACATGTCATGAAACAAATTTGGACCCATATACAAATTAAAAAATAAAGGACGAGGATCAAACATGCGACCGGGCCTTCAAGCCGCACGTCAATAGGCAACATACGTAGAATAGCAATGTTTGTTGTACCCCCTTTGTTCACATAATGTTTTTATATTACCACAGCGTAATTAATGGATAACATGTAATATTATTTTTAGTACTATTCACCTTCACTTACTGGTGGGTTCCATTTGTGCTCTCTCTCTCATCCCCTTCTGTGTTTAGACACACGGGCAAACAGGAAGAACTCGCGGGCGATGTTGCCGTTGACCATATTTGGACGCGTTCACAAGTCACGTCACCAGTTTCACGTAATAGCAGCACTAGTCAGTGTGTACGTGCAATGCATGTGAATTTGGAAGTATATTTAGTGTATGTGGATAATAACTACTAGGATATTATTTGCGTGTTGTCATGTGATTAGCACTATTTTGGCATGAAATTAACTGCACGCTAAATGAGTTGAGGGCTCGACATTGAAGCAGTCTAGGTCGTTGCATGACAAGGAATACATGTGGCTTGATGAAGTTTTATATTTAATTTGATACGGATCTAGTAGAACATTCAATCGATCAAACCATACATTTCGTTCAGTCTGACTCCGACTTTAAATTATACGACGATCGATATAAAATAAACGGAAATGATAAACATTTGGATTTTAAGCATGGAAATCCGAACGTTTTTCATGGCAAATTTAGATTACGCGGCGGCGGCGGGGGCGTCTTGTGGTGGGAAGCGGCTCCTCTGCCGTACCCTGTGTGTCACCGGGCCACTGACCGACGGCGACGGCGGCGTCTTGCGCCGTTGTTGGCGTACTCCTGGACCTTGTTCTAGCTTCCAGGAAGGCCAAAATGTTCTGGACTTTGGAGCGAGTCAACTGGCGGGAGGAGGCGACTGGCCCTGGTGCAAGGAAGCGGTTGACGACGGCCATCCATGCCGCTGAGGGGGGCACTGGCACCCGCGCGGGGACAGGCGCTGTCAACGGCGCGGCGGAGACATTCGTGTGCATGGGCATCGGCACGGGCGCGCACATCAGTGCACGCGCAGGCACATGCGCTGGCAGGTGCACGGGCACCGGCACAGGCATGCACGTCAATGCACGCGCAGGAGCATGCGCTGGCAGGTGCAGGGGCGCGTGAAAGTCGGCGGGGACCTCATGGAACCCCGTGGGATCAAGCTCGGCGACAATGTGCGGCTCCCAGCCCATCAATGCCACGGGGATGGGCGCTGGCGCAGTCGGGGCGACGGGAGCCGGAATGGGAGCGGGGACAGGCGTGGCGTCTTCCCGCAAGGCCAGTTCAAGCTCGTCCCAAAGCGCCTTATGTTCTTGAGACTCCGGTTGGGTATCTTCCTCAGGAAACTGGAACACTAAGGGCAGACCATCGTGATGCGGCATGGCGTACGTTTAGGTCAGGCTAGTTGGAGGTAGACGACAGGAGAATCGGAGAGGAAGAGAGAGGATTGTAGCGATACCGGGTAGTGCGGGGTTGATTTTAAATTGCGGTGCCGGCGACATTAAAAGTGGGAGCAGTTGGGACGATGGTGGGCGGCGGAGCCTGGTCAAAGGGCTTGCCTCCCGGTGAGCCTGCACAGCGGTCTGCTCGCATGCCTCCCTGACAGCCGGCGCAACGGTCTGCTCGCACGCCTCCCGTCGACTCACACGCTTGCTCGGACGGCACCTACCGATGAGAAGCGGGGACTCGTGGCGGCACGTAAACGCCCATGGTTTCAATAGTGAAAGCGTTCGCCTTAACGTGACAAGTCTTTGTTCCAAAATACCTTGGCTCTTCATTTGTGCAACTTGTCATAAGCAGCTTGTCTCAAATTGAAGAAAAAACTTACGAAGTAATATTTGTGCCATATCACGTGACCATGCTTAGTTTCAAGAATTTATGCTCACTTTTGGATTTTCTGAAATTTAAGATCCAGGATTCGAAACAATATCATAACCTACATCATGCAATAAATTTTCAAGCCGTACATCTATCCTGTTGTATTTTTTAAGAAAGGATTTGGTCAAACATTTTGCTTAGTTAGACTTCAGACAAGTTATATATGCAGAGTAAAAGGATAATCCCTCCGTACCAGTGCATTGCCTTATATATTAACTCAAGTACTAGGCACGAACAAACGGGCTCAATTCTGTGCTCATCCTGGTGTAGTAGTAGTAGTACTAGGCAATGCAGTTGACGGGTGACCTTGACGAGCGGCGACCGAGGGAATTGAACCGTGCTCGACA
Organism: Triticum urartu; assembly: GCF_003073215.2. Lineage (NCBI taxonomy): Eukaryota > Viridiplantae > Streptophyta > Magnoliopsida > Poales > Poaceae > Triticum > Triticum urartu. The sequence continues at coordinate 140,672,377 of NC_053025.1, forward strand.
TGGTAGGTAACGTTGTCTAGTTACTAAAGCATCCATCCGTTGTTCATCGGTAGTCATTATGGACCGGGGACATGAGGGGAATTTCCTAGGGCTGGAATTCTGGCCACCAGATATTTTGACTTGAAACGCTGAGGCTCGACTGGTTGGGGTTGCCTAATGTGTGTACCACGGACGCCACCGAAGGACACGAGCCCGGTTTTTTTAGGATCAACACGAGCCAAGGTCTGGCTGGTACGCCGTTGGGTCCTACCATTCGAGAATATGAAAGGAACCTTTTAAATTGCCGAATGAATCTATGTGTATTACAATACCCGTATTTTCCTTGCAAATACTAATCTCAACGTGGTAATTGATTTATGACGAGTTGTCGAATTAGAGTGAGTTTGTGATATAGTGATCTCAATGTGGATTTCACATTTCATGGTATCCCTAGTAAGTTTTCCAATGCAAATTCAAATTTAAAAGATGAACAAAATGGAGGTGAGAAACTTTGTATGTATCAAGCATATGACCACACACACACACAGAGAGACACACACGCACGAACACAACAACAATCCAATAAGTATAGTGCATCTATTTTTCCAAACCATGCATGTATGACACGAATTCACAAATACTCCCTCTATTCCTAAATATTAGTCTTTTAGAGAGTTCAACAAGTGACTACATACGGAGGAAAATGAGTGAATCTAGACTCTAAAATATGTCTATATACAACCGTATATGCCACTGTAACGCCCCAAGACCGATGTGCCAGGTGTCTTCCAGTTATTCGTTGTCGTTGCCATGTCATTTGCTTGCGTGTCGCATCTTATCATGTCATCATGTGCATTGCATCATCATGTTTTAAAACTTGCATTCGTCCGGGTTCTCCGAGTTCTCTCTGTTGTCCGTTCTGAGCCCAACCACACTTGCACGCGCCCGCGGCATGTCCGAAATATTATTTTATAAGTGGCCAGAAAATGTTCTCGGATTGGGTTGAAAGTTGGCATGCGATGTTGTTATAGTGTTAGTAGGCCGCCTGCCAAGTTTCATCGCATTCGGGGTTCGTTTGATAGCCCAAACGTTAAACTATAGCGGCACTATAGCCGGTCTATCGTCGGACGTTTTCGGTCTCTGGAAACAGTCGCCGGGCCTCTCCTCTTCTCTCTTCTCAGACCTTTGCCTTCTGCACTACCTCTCACCGCCAGGCCCTACCTAACCTCTCTCGTCAGCCCGCGGACCTCCTCCCGCGCGCGTCCGAAATCTGTCCCGGACCCAACCCGGACTGTCGCCACCGTTGTGTCTGGATCATCCCCAAACATCTACAAAACGTCTCCGTTTCTTATTTAGACTTTCCTAGCCTATCTATTCTCGACCGTCTGATTTTGATCGGATGATCCAACTCCCTTCTTTTTCATATATATATAGTCTATCCCTAGTCCATTTTGGACAAACCCTATTTTCTAGGGATCCTCCCTGCGCCGCCACTCTCTCTGGTTCCCCTCGGGATCACTAGCGAACCAACCATCGCTCTTTTGCTCCTCCTCGACCCAATCCCCTAGCACCGCCGCCATCTTCCCCTTGTTTTCAGCGGCTCCCAATGAGCAGTGCAGCCCGCTCCTGTCCGATCCATCCGATCAATCTAGCCGCCGCAGACCTCCTTCGTCTCGTCCCAGTGTCGGACATGGAGCCGTGACTCCCGCCAGACCTCCTCACTGCCCGAGGCTGCTGCCTCCCCGTGCCCTCGTTCCCAAGCTCCATCGAGAGGAGAGGAGCCCCCGCAAGCCACTGAACCGCCCCGCTGTCCTCGTCGTTGACCCTCGCAAGCGTCGCCCCGATCCAGGCCAGTGCCCCGGCCCCCTCTCCTTTCTTCTCCCTTCGTTTCTCTCTCTCTCTCTCTCTCACTCTGCTCCTCACCACTACCACCGCCCTGCAGGAACCACCGCCGCCGATTGCGGACGTTGTCGCCGGTGCCGTCCAACACCGGGAATGGGCACCCCATGCCCGGATCCGGTCTCCACCGCTGCGGATCCGCCTCCCTAGCCGTCCCGCGCCCTAGACCTCACTAGAGCCGTGCTAGGTCGCCGCCGTCGTCCTGCTCCAAGGCGATGCGCGGCCCGCTCGATCCTCTGCTTCGTGACCTGCTTCACCTCCCCTTGGTCCAGATCCGTGCCAAGGCCGAGCTCGCCTCGATTCGTCTCCACGCGCAGACCAGCGCCGCGCCCTGCTTCCTCTGGATCGAAAGACAAGCGCCGCTCCAGTCGACACGTTGACCGCATCGCTCGCACGGGCCGGCCTCGCTTCGTGCCTCATCGCGCCCCTCCCGCGGCCCAACAAGTCGCTGCGGCCCAACCTCTCCACTGAGTCGGGCCAAGGCCCATGGGTCAGGCTACCCCCAGCGCCCCACCTTTCTTTTCCTACTGCAGGGCCAATTCAGTTCCAGCCCATCATGTTTTTTTCCTGTCCAGTGAATTTAGCTATTTCTCAGAGAGTGCCAGTTTTGCAGAACGGCCCCTAAACTTCATGCTTTTAATATCTTAATAATGGTGCATCGGATTAAAACAATTTATATATGAAATATGCTTAGTTTTTCATCTAGTTTCATAATATGTCATTTTCATCCTTGTTTAAAAGCTTTAAAATGATGTTTGCATATACTTTTCCTATTGCCATGTTAAAATGATTTATTTCATAACTAAATAACCCTAGCTCCAAACCTAATAATCTTTATATGTAAATGGGGTAGAAAATGCCTAGTTTAACATGATGCACTCATCTAGCATGTTTAAAAACTCTAAAATTATGTTTAGGGCAGAGCAGTACCAAACCAAAAATATGCATATGGGGATTTACCGGAAATGTTGTTCGTTGCTTCCGGCCTCATTTAAACTTGACTAGATAGGTAGTTTTACTTTGCTTCACCCACTTGCCATGTTTAACAACATTTAATATTGTTGTATACATAAACAAGATCGAACTAAATAAGTCACGTGGTGTTTCGTCAATATGCAACGGAGTTGCATATTGAGCTCCACTTAATTTGTAGGATTGTTTGTGCACTTTGCCATGCCATGCCTCATTAATCCGGACATGCATCATACTTGGTTGTGCATCATGCCATGATTATGTGGTGGTTGTTTACTATGTTGTTTGCTTCTTTTCGGTGTTGCTTCTTCGGGTTAGTTTCGATAACGTCGTGTTTGTGAGGATCCGTTGGCTACGTCCATTTGTCTTCTTCATGGACTCGTTCTTCTTCCTTGCGGGATCTCAGGCAAGATGACCATACCCTCGAAATCACTTCTATCTTTGCTTGCTAGTTGCTCGCTCTTTTGCTATGCCTATGCTGCGATACGTACCACTTGTTTATCATGCCTCCCATATTGTTGAGCCAAGCCTCTAACCCACCTTGTCCTAGCAAACCGTTGTTTGGCTATGTTACCGCTTTGCTCAGCCCCACTTATTGCGTTGTTAGTTGCAGGTGATGATTGGAGCTTGTTCCATGTTTGGAACATGGATATTTTGTTGGGATATCACAATATCTCTTATTCAATTAATGCATCTATATACTTGGTAAAGGGTGGAAGGCTCGGCCTTATGCCTGGTGTTTTGTTCCACTCTTGCCGCCCCTAGTTTCCGTCATATCGGTGTTATGTTCCCAGATTTTGCGTTCCTTACGCGGTAGGGTAATAATGGGAACCCCTTGACAGTTCGCCTTGAATAAAACTCCTCCAGCAATGCCCAACCTTGGTTTTACCATTTGCCTCACCACCACCTACTTTTCCCTTGGGAGTCGCGCTCCCAAGGGTCATCTTTATTTTAACCCCCCCCCACCCCCGGGCCAGTGCTCCTCTAAGTGTTGGTCCGAACTGGGCAGCCTGCGGGGCCACCTCGGGGCAACTTGAGGGTTGGTTTTACTCGTAGCTTGACCTATCTGAGTGTGCCCTGAGAACGAGATTTGTGCAGCTCCTATCAGGATTTGTCGGCACATTCGGGTGGTGTTGCTGGACTTGTTTTATCATTGTCGAGGATGTCTTGTAACCGGGATTGCGAGTCTGATCGGGTCTTCCCGCTAGAAGGAATATCCTTCGTTGACCGTGAGAGCTTGTGATGGGCTAAGTTGGGAAACCCCTGCAGGGTTTTGAACTTTCGAAAGCCGTGCCCGCGGTTATGGGCAGATGGGAATTTGTTAATGTCCGGTTGTAGAAAACCTGAAGTTGACCTTAATTAAAATACATCAACCGTGTGTGTAGCCGTGATGGTCTCTTCTCGGCAGAGTCCGGGAAGTGAACACGGCGTTGGAGTTATGTTTGACGTAGGTTGTTTTAGGATCACTTCTTGATCATAGATTCTCGAACGTGCTTTGCCTTCTCTTCTCGCTCTCATTTGCGTATGTTAGCCACCATATATGCTAGTCGCTTGCCGCAGCTCCACCTCATACCTTTTACCCTGCCTTTAAGCTTAAATAGTCTTGATCGCGAGGGTGCGAGATTGCTGAGTCCCCGTGACTCACAGATACTTCCAAACCAGTTTGCAGGTGCCGATGAGTCCTTGCAGATGACTCAACCAAGCTCAGGAGGAGCTCGATGAAGATCTTGTCCTTTGTGTTGTTTTATTCTAGTTGACCAGTAGTGGAGCCCAGTTGGGGTCGATCAGGGACCTTGTCGCATTTGGGGTTCTTCTTTTATTTTGGTCCCGTAGTCGGACCTTGTGTGTATCTGGTTGATGTAATGCTTTATTCATGTATTTGTGTGAAGTGGCGATTGTAAGCCAACTATGTATCTTTTCCCTTATTGTATTACATGGGTTGTTTGCGAAGATTACCTCACTTGCGACATTGCTTTCAATGCGGTTATGCCTCTAAGTCGTGCTTCGACACGTGGGAGATATAGCCGCATCGAGGGCGTTACAAGTTGGTAACCAGAGCCTTCCCCGACCTTAGGAGCCCCCACTGCTTGATCGTTTTTAGCAGCCATTGTTGAGTCTAGAAAAATGTTTTGAGTCATTTAGGAATTATATATCGGAGAGTTTAGGAATTCTTTTTACTCCCCAGTCCCTTCATCGCTCTGGTAAGGCATCCTGACGTAGAGTTTTGACTCTTCTCTTCTCAAATTTCACTAAAAAAAATTTAGGATCACGCGGGTATCTTGGAATCGTTCCGATTGATTTGTGACGAGAACATTGTTCTTGGTGCCTCCTGTCATTTAGGGGTTGTGGCAGTGTCCCGGGGAGTTGAGCTCCGAGGTGTTGTCGTCACAATTTTATCATTGCGGTTCTGGAATACCTGAGTTTAGTTCGCCGACATCGAAAATCTCTTTTATGCAGTTGTTGGTGAGATAACCTCGACGCCACCCAGTACTGGGGCGGGAGTTTGGGAGTATTGCCATAACTCATATAACGGATGCTTTTCGAAGGTTGAGGTAGATGATTTCTGAAGGTTTCTTGGTTATGTGTTGAAGGATGGATACATCTGGATGTAGGATTTGTTAGTTTGGTTGAGATATTATGCTTCCCCTGTATCCCCAACACCTGATTGGATAACCGGAAAATTTCGGGAGTTTATAAGTGGGAATTCAAGTAGCTCTTAGGATATCTTTCCAACAGATGTATGATATGAAATTGGGGTTCGACGTCTAGTGGTCCGCTTATTCACGGTTGGTTTTACAGTGGTCTCGTTGTGTCTTAAAGAGTCCTTGGCTATGCCGACTCAGGGACGCTTCGTATGTCATGTGCACTTCCTTGTACATGATGGTGCTGTACGGTCGAGCCCATGTAGGCCCCACCACGAAAACTTCGGACGAAATCTCTATCATATATTTGTTCTGGCTTATTCTGAAAGCCAATCCTTTGTTTTGTTTTGAGTGGTGGTATTCGAGTTGCTTCAAAGTCAAATGTTGATTCCATACTTTTCCTAAGCGGTGTTCTCATACTCCTATGTGAATACTAATCCTTCTTGATCATCAAGATTGTTTTTGTCAATCCCTTTTAACCGGTGTGTCTCTCCTCAAGTGGATCCGATCACTTCAACATTCGCAAGATCTATTATCACTTCTTCTCAACGGTGTTTGTTTCATCCATCTCCAAGTTGCCTTTGTTTTTCCCGCCCACCCACCCTTTTTCTTCGAGGACTCGAATTTCTTATTCAAGTATCCTTTTATTGATGGTAAGTCTCTCCATTCTTTTCCTTCAATGTTATTACCCGGTGATTCTCATGAACATTCTAACGGAACCTCAAGTTCATCATTTTTCATTCTCTTTCTTCTCCGGTGGAACCAATTCAAGCTTTCGGTGTTGATCTCATATCCCTTTTTCCTCGTTTCAAATACCTAATAATTCACTTCTCGCTATTCTTTTGTTCCGGAGTGCTGAAGATATCTCAGAAGATTCGTATTTTCATTCCTAATTCGTTCAAGATATCTCAAGGTTGTTATCTCATTCTAGCCATTTAATTCAACCGGTGCATTCTCTCTTTTAAATTGTTCTACAATGTTTCTTTTGAGTGGGCCCTAACCCACAGGTCTTTTCCCGGGATCTTACCTGACTCTTCTAATTTTCCCGGAGCTATCCTCAAATTTCATTTCGAAGTTTGACGTAAGAATGAATTATCATCAGTCTTATGTTTTTCCCCAAGACCTTTCAAATTATTTTCATCGTTGGATCAACCTTTCCATTCTTCATTCCGGAGTGCCTCAACAAGTCATGATGGTATTTCTCGTCAGCATTCTCAGTTTGGAAGACCGAAGAAGATTCTTCTTTCAACCTTGCTCCATTCTCTTCAAGATTCGTCACTCGAGATTGTTGCCATCCTCTCATAATTGTTTTCGTTTCTCAGAATTCTTTCTCACCCATCCTGAGTAATTCAGGAGTGTTTTCAGTTTGATTCTCCGAAGGCCATCACCTCAGAAGTATTCATTCTCAGCTTTCAGCAATCATTCTCCAAATCATACCGGTGCTTAAATCAAGGATTCTCTAATCAGCTCGTAATCTCTTCGTTCTCATGGATCTAAATTCTCTCAAGCATCTTTGTTATTTGCTAATTCTTACCGGTGATTCTTCCCTTTTACTTCATTCATTTCCCAATTCTTACGGTGGCTTGTTCAAGAGTTTTCTCTTCCTTCTTTATCATATCAATTTATTCGTTGTTTCAACCCTTCCGGTGGTTCGTTCAATACCTTCCCAAGTTGGCGTGACATTGATCTTAATCGTTTATTCGAGAATAAGTAGTATGCCAAATCCGTTGATTGTCATCAATTTAATTGGTGAAGGATACACATAATGTAATTCTTATTTTTCTTCATGCAAGTGATTAATTCCTTATTCCGGAGGCTCACCAAATTCTCGGTTTCAATTGTTTCATCTTTTCTTTTCCCGGAGTTCCAAGTTCTCTAAATTATTTCACCACGGAGATTCATCTAAATCGTTACAAGGATTCAACTTGTGTTTTCGACTTCTCTTTCCTTTCGTTTGACCATTCTTTTGTTTACCAGAGTTCTTCATGGAGGCTCTACATGACGGTTCATAAAGGATTTAATTCCTTCTCAAAGTGTTCATTGAGATTCTTTTCAATGGAGTTCAAGCATTCTTCATCTTGTAATCCGGAGTGCAGTTCTTCCTATCTAATCTTTTGAGGTGGTGTTATGTCATTCTTGTCAATTTGAGTTCAAGTTTCATGATTCACATGTTGTCAAGGATGAGATATTTTAAATCCATCATTTTCTTCATTGGAATTATCTTGGGTTATATTTCACCTAAAGCTTTCCTCTAAGGATTGTCGCTCTTATGGTGTTTATCAATGATCCAAGTTCTTCATTTATCCTCCCGGTGAGATAGCTTCTCGTCTCCTTGTTCTTATCAATCCAATTCTTTTTCCCATGAGTAGCAGGTTATCACCTCATAATTTGAGATGTATTTCATAAGACCATATCAAGATTATTCTTTTCGTTGTTGGTTTTCCAACAACTCCGTTCTAGCATTAGTTGTAAGCGTGCTCCCCCAAGATCTTGTTTCTCGTCATTCATTCCATTCCATTCTTACTTCTGTTCCGGAGGCCTAGCGGTGTTGTTCTTTTCACCCACCATCTCGTTTTGTCAAAGATCATGTTCTTTTCATGCCTATCCATTTAACTGGAGTGTTGTGCCCTTTTTGCTCAAGTTCTTTTCGCCTTATCAAGTCTTGCATCCCTTCTCAACCGGAGTGCTGCCTGAATTTTGTTCTTCCTTGTTTTTTTTCGAACGGGGTGCTTTCAACTTTGCTCATTCTCGTTGCAATCTTTCTTTCAATTTGTTCAACCTCTCAAGGCTCGTGGTTTCACTCGTTTGTCAAAGAAGCAACTTAGTTTTACCTCTTCTCTTTCTCTTTCGTTTTCCCCGGTGCCATCCTAGATCTCAGGACGAGATCCTCTCGTAGTGGTGGAGTGTTGTAACGCCCCAAGACCGATGTGCCAGGTGTCTTCCAGTTATTCGTTGTCGTTGCCATGTCATTTGCTTGTGTGTCGCATCTCATCATGTCATCATGTGCATTGCATCATCATGTTTTAAAACTTGCATTCGTCTGGGTTCTCCGAGTTCTCTCTGTTGTCTGTTCTGAGCCCAACCACACTTGCACGCACCTGCGGCATGTCCGAAATATTATTTTATAAGTGGCCGGAAAATGTTCTCGGATTGGGTTGAAAGTTGGCATGCGATGTTGTTATAGTGTTAGTAGGTCGCCTTCCAAGTTTCACCGCATTCGGGGTTCGTTTGATAGCCCATTTTGTTTTTTTCCTGTCCAGTGAATTTAGCTATTTCTCAGAGAGTGCCAGTTTTGCAGAACGGCCCATAAACTTCATGCTTTTAATATCTTAATAACCGTGCATCGGATTAAAACAATTTATATATGAAATATGCTTAGTTTTTCATCTAGTTTCATAATATGTCATTTTCATCCTTGTTTAAAATGTTTAAAATGATGTTTGCATATACTTTGCCTATTGCCATGTTAAAATGATTTATTTCATAACTAAATAACCATAGCTCCAAACCTAATAATCTTTATATGTAAATGGGGTAGAAAAATGCCTAGTTTAACATGATGCACTCATCTAGCATGTTTAACAACTCTAAAATTATGTTTAGGGCAGAGCAGTACCAAACCAAAAATATGCATATGGGGATTTACCGGAAATGTTGTTCGTTGCTTCCGGCCTCATTTAAACTTGACTAGATAGGTAGTTTTACTTTGCTTCACCCTCTTGCCATGTTTAACAACATTTAATATTGTTGGATACATAAACAAGATCGAACTAAATAAGTCACGTGGTGTTTCGTCAATATGCAAGGGAGTTGCATATTGAGCTCCACTTAATTTGTAGGATTGTTTGTGCACTTTGCCATGCCATGCCTCATTAATCCGGACATGCATCATATATACTTGGTTGTGCATCATGCCATGATTATGTGGTGGTTGTTTACTATCTTGTTTCTTCTTTCCGGTGTTGCTTCTTCGGGTTAGTTCCGATAACGTCGTGTTTGTGAGGATCCGTTAGCTACGTCCATTTGTCTTCTTCATGGACCCGTTCTTCTTCCTTGCGGGATCTCAGGCAAGATGACCATACCCTCGAATCACTTCTATCTTTGCTTGCTAGTTGCTCGCTCTTTTGCTATGCCTATGCTGCGATACCTACCTCTTGTTTATCATGCCTCCCATATTGTTGAGCCAAGCCTCTAACCCACCTTGTCCTAGCAAACCGTTGTTTGGCTATGTTACCGCTTTGCTCAGCCCCTCTTACAGCGTTGTTAGTTGCAGGTGATGATTGGAGCTTGTTCCATGTTTGGAACATGGATATTTTGTTGGGATATCACAATATCTCTTATTCAATTAATGCATCTATATACTTGGTAAAGGGTGGAAGGCTCGGCCTTATGCCTGGTGTTTTGTTCCACTCTTGCCGCCCCTAGTTTCCGTCATATCGGTGTTATGTTCCCAGATTTTGCGTTCCTTACGCGGTTGGGTAATAATGGGAACCCCTTGACAGTTCGCCTTGAATAAAACTCCTCCAGCAATGCCCAACCTTGATTTTACCATTTGCCTCACCACCACCTACTTTTCCCTTGGGAGTCGCGCTCCCAAGGGTCATCTTTATTTTAACCCCCCCCCCCACCCCCGGGCCAGTGCTCCTCTGAGTGTTGGTCCGAACTGGGCAGCCTGCGGGGCCACCTCGGGGCAACTTGAGGGTTGGTTTTACTCGTAGCTTGACCTATCTGAGTGTGCCCTGAGAACGAGATTTGTGCAGCTCCTATCAGGATTTGTCGGCACATTCGGGTGGTGTTGCTGGACTTGTTTTATCATTGTCGAGGATGTCTTGTAACCGGGATTGCGAGTCTGATCGGGTCTTCCCGCTAGAAGGAATATCCTTCGTTGACCGTGAGAGCTTGTGATGGGCTAAGTTGGGAAACCCCTGCAGGGTTTTGAACTTTCGAAAGCCGTGCCCGCGGTTATGGGCAGATGGGAATTTGTTAATGTCCGGTTGTAGAAAACCTGAAGTTGACCTTAATTAAAATACATCAACCGTGTGTGTAGCCGTGATGGTCTCTTCTCGGCAGAGTCCGGGAAGTGAACACGGCGTTGGAGTTATGTTTGACGTAGGTTGTTTTAGGATCACTTCTTGATCATAGATTCTCGAACGTGCTTTTGCCTTCTCTTCTCGCTCTCATTTGCGTATGTTAGCCACCATATATGCTAGTCGCTTGCCGCAGCTCCACCTCATACCTTTTACCCTTCCTTTAAGCTTAAATAGTCTTGATCGCGAGGGTGCGAGATTGCTAAGTCCCCGTGACTCACAGATACTTCCAAACCAGTTTGCAGGTGCCGATGAGTCCTTGCAGATGACGCAACCAAGCTCAGGAGGAGCTCGATGAAGATCTTGTCATTTGTGTTGTTTTGTTCTAGTTGATCAGTAGTGGAGCCCAGTTGGGGTCGATCCGGGACCTTGTCGCATTTGGGGTTCTTCTTTTATTTTGGTTCCGTAGTCGGACCTTGTGTGTATCTGGTTGATGTAATGCTTTATTCATGTATTTGTGTGAAGTGGCGATTGTAAGCCAACTATGTATCTTTTCCCTTATTGTATTACATGGGTTGTTTGCGAATATTACCTCACTTGCGACATTGCTTTCAATGCGGTTATGCCTCTAAGTCATGCTTCGACACGTGGGAGATATAGCCGCATCGAGGGCGTTACAGCCAGTCCATTTGAAGCCTCTAAAAAGACTAATATTTAGGAACAAAGGGAGTAAAATGTAAGACATCCATGGTCCTCAGTTCAATATTTAAAATGAACATGAAACTGAAACATGAATATTAAGTCTAGTACTACAGTACATGCAAATGTTGTGTTTAGGCGGAGCTATGATTGTCGGGGGTCAACCCCTCGACCTTAGATAAAATTGTGGAGCTCTGTTTAGGGTTGTTTAGATTATATTTGTCCCCACCCTCCCAACCACCGATTGGTTGTGCACCCCCCACCCCTCCTCCCCGGGAGAATATCATGTGCCCCCATACCTTAGATGCTATATGCCGATACGAGTTGCTTGGAGCTTGTAGATCTGAGATATAGCAGTTCACATGATGTGTCTTAATATTTTTGCAGGAAACCTTGATGAGTTTGAGAATTGCACACAATTTGTACAAAAACTACTTAGATGCCCTTTGATCCCATATCCAACGACCTCGAAGCTCGTATCACCGTAGCATCTAAGATGAAGGAGGACATCATATTCTCCTATATGTAAGAATATCATGTGCTACCACACCTTAGATGCTTTGGTGATACAAGCTCTTCGGAGGCGTTGGATTTGTGACCCAACACCTCCTCGATGGTTCGAATGGTTTTTTGCAGAAAATCCCCAAAAGAGTTCGTCCACTGCTTACAAGCACAAAGACTGCTCAAATGCCATTGGATCTCAGATCAAACAACCTCCAAGCTCGTATCACCGTAGCATCCAAGCTGCGATAGCACCTTATGTTTTCTCGCATGTGAGAGTATGAGGTGCTCCCGCACCGTAGATTCTATGGTGATACGAGTTCACTGAGATATAACGGCTCATAGTAGGAGGTTTGAATGTTTTTGCAATATATGGCTGATAGAGTTTGGGAAATGCGCAGAAAGTACAAGTACTACGCATGTGCCATCTGATCACTGATCATACGACCTAGATGCTCATATCACTATAGCGGGTAATTAAGCTTCGGGGAGCACCTAATATGAGAACCGGGGAGCCGTTGGATCGAAGGTGTAGCGGCACACACGAGGCCTGAATGTTTTATTTGCAAAAAAAACCTTTGGAGAGTTTGGAAATTGCGCATAATTACAAAGACTACTCCCAAGCCATTGGATCTCACTTCCAACAGTGTAAAAACTCGTATCACCATATTATCTAAGCTGCGGGGTGGATGTGATATTCTATGCCGATGTCATTTTTGTTCGTAAACTTGCAACAAACGTGTAACTCGTGCTGTTACTTGTCTAACCGCGCAAAGTGTTTGTTCAAAAAACCATTCTACACTGAAATTTTGGAACAACACACGGGGGTCCCACTTGTCATTAATCAAATTTGGACCTAAAACTAACAAATCTAAAGACGAGATTCGAACTGGCAACCTGGACTACAAAGCATAAGTCGATAGCCTGAAAAAACGAACGGTTGTTGGCTTTGTCCCATAACTTGATTTTATACAGTACTTGCGTTGAGTAGAGTAGAGGGAGTGCCTCGTCAACACGTGCATGACCGTTGTCTCACTTACTAGTGGGTCCCAGGTCTGTGATCTCAATCTCTCTTCTCTCCATCGTCTAAACTTTGCACGGGCACACACGAAGAGCGGCGCTAGCTTGCCGTGGTGTTACTACAACTAAAAAAAGTTTGGAAAATAGAAGAATCGCCTAGAACAAGAGACGTTGTGGCTGGTCGAGACGGAGCTAACCACATCTATCCTCCGTGCCACGTTTGCATGATGAAGTTGTGTGGCTAGTGGGGTGTTTTTGACCGACTGGCTGGGTCCCAAGGTCAAACCATAGGTACTACGTCCTACCGCATATATTCTTCCTGACGTGGGACTCCCTACCGCGCGTTTTCTGGGTCCTCCTCGCTCGTCGCACCGAAGCAAGTAAATGAGTCGTCAAATCATGAAAGACCACCTTTCCCGCCGAGTACATCAGTGAAGCACGGTGGCTAGCTAGTTGGGCTAGTTCGACCGATTAGCTAGGCCGCTGCCACATTTGTTTCTTCACCCTTTTTTTATCTACTTGCCGGCAGGTAAATTTAAATATCCACCGCGGCATTGCTATGGTGTTTGGGTGCGGCAAGATTTTTAATTTTTTGATTGACGGGAGCAGGCGCGGAAGGATTTTTAATTTTTTGATTGACGGGAGCAGGCGCGGCAGCAATTACTCACGATGACTCCGCCTATAAAAACCCACTGCTCCCTGATGTGAGAAGTCGTCGACTGGTGTTTTACCGTGGTGAAAACCAAAAGATTCCCCGCTCCCTCTGCCTTCCCGTAGATTGCATTGCCTTTCAGCCGTTTCGCCCCCTTTGCTTCCTCTCCCCATTGCTTCTACCTGGTGCCATGGCGGCGTAGCAGATCACGGAGTCCGAGGTGAGGCGCCTGACACTGGCTCTCGTCGACCGGGAGCGGGCTCTGCGGGCGGTTGCACCCTGCATCACCAACGTCGTGCGCCTCGAGAAGCAGAGGGACTTCGGTGGTGTTTAGGCGCCCTCTGCATGGGCATGTCCATGTCTCGGCGCAACATGACCGTTGGATCAAACTCAGACGGTGCAGATCAGTCACTGTAGCACAAAGCGTGTGGGTGTGTTTGGTTGCATTCTCATCTCAATATAGTTGTTTCCTCTTCGTGTATTTTTGTCAACCTACTAGGGTGGACTCATGCACCCTTCATGCACTCTGCCAAAGACCCAAAAGTGGGTCGAGAAGGGAACTTTTCCTCCCATCCCGTGCACCCTTCATACACTGTGCCTAACACTATTCATGCTTCATATGGTTCATGTTTCGTGGAGTACTGTAGCACCGTACTCTCCGTGCGCTGTGGACCTAGTTCTGATAACATTGATCTCACCGTTCATTCTCGACCGGACAGTCGAAAAAGCGGTACTATGTTACATATAGGAGTAGTTGACATGCGCACAACATCATTGTTATCGTCATATCTTACCACACTAGCAACAAGATTGTGTAGTGCTGACGTATGAACCACTGCACATGCGTAGTAGTAGGAGCACTGTGTATGTTCAAGTGGCTGCCGTGTTTCGCACTCCTCCGTCGTAAGAGTGGAAACGCTTGCTGTAATCATTTTTTTCTTCAGAAAAACAGTGGACACGCTCTACCATGCGGATCCTCCTCCAGCCATGCACTAAATTACTCACTTTCACCCACGTGTGGGACAGCCAGCACCTGGGTCCACCAGCCATGCACTAAATTACTCCGTAGTAGAGTGACGGTAGACTACCCCGATCGAACCGCCGCAGTAATGCCCAATGAGACATCAAATCACAAAACCCCCTCCTTTCTAGCAGTAAGTTGGACGGACGAAGCAACCATCATTTCACTCTTCTCTCTCAGCTTCGTCTCTTGAAGAAAACCCCCACTCGCTTCGCTTCTCCCTCGTCTCGTTCCTCCTTTCACTCTTCTCTCTCAGCTTCCTCTCTTGGATGGACGCCGGAGCACCGGCCGACGTGATGTCTATGGCTCTGGCCAAAACCATCGAGGCTCATGGTACAAAGAAGCGCAAGCACCCCGCCGATACTACAGCAGACAAGCTCAAAGCCATCGCCCTGTCCAAGCCCCCCTCTCTGGGATCCCTCATTAAGCAAGTCTAGGTAATGTCTCCTGTTGACGATCTTTTTCTCGATCTTGATCGTGTTTTTTCATCTAACACGCAGTACTGGTAGTACAACTTTCTGGGTGATCTTGCATGTGATTTTAGTGTGCCAAATGATGGTTCTAAATTCCTCTTTTGACCAAAACATGCAAGAGGTTGACACTGATTTCTTATAGATTACTTTCAACTACTCCCTCTGTCCCAAATTTATTGTCTTAGATTTGTCTAGATACAGATGTATCTAATACTAAAATGTGACTTGATACATCCGTATCTAGACAAATCTAAGACAAGAATTTTGGGACGGAGGGAGTACTTTATGAACATCAATGCTACCTTTTAAGAGGGTATATTTGCCTCAGTAACTTGTGTTATGGATATTGCATGTAATCCCTCTGCTCTCATGCCTTTGAAGCCATGTTCTAGGGTCTTTGTTCACACATTTCTGTGCGTATATGTAGTCATATATGGAGTATAATATGGAAAATCATCTTATATTTCTGAACAGAGGTAGTAATAAAATATGGTTTCTGTTTGAATTAGAACCAGGTCCGCAGTGGAGATGAAGTTCTCAAAGTCATGCCGTGTGAACTAGAAGACCTGATGATGAGTTCTACTGCTGAACTATCCAGCTGTTGTGTCCTTGTCGCCACGTGTCCTAAACTAGTGTTTTCCTATAGCATTGTTGTCAGGCGTGTTCTCGAGGCTGTACTTGACCACAACAATTTCTTGGCTGTGCCTTCGATTACGAAGGGTGTGGTTCTTGCAAAGCTTCCCAACAAATCTGATGCGGCCTGTCTTCATCATCATGTTTATGAGTGGAAAGACCACTATGTTAGGTTCTCCAAGGTTGACAAGATGGTGATGGTGCATGTAGACATCTCACACAAAGTCCATGGCCTAGTCAGTTATGCGGGGTTCATCCCGTAGGTCGGTGGCAAGAAATAGTCTGCAGAGTTTAGTTAGTGCAACTTTGCTTGTCTGTAGTAAGTACTATTGTTCAGTACTTGATTTGTGTTTGTGAACCCTGTATTGTTTATTAGTACTGCCGCTTTTGGTGTGTGGTCGGTCCTGAGAACGGTCAATGTTAATTTCTGTCCACTCAATTCAGTCTGTATATTTTGAAGTATCCAGATCATATTTTTTGTGAGGACAGTTTATCAATTATGGTTACACTCCAATATCTGTATGCATTGCAAGGTTTATCGCACCCACCAGGATTTCCAGTTCCATGGATGTTCGGTCCATACGATTTGTCACGACCTTTGGACTGTCCTGCTTGTGGGAGTAGGCGGGGCCCCTGCATGCCACGCGTAGTTGGACGATCAATCTTCTGTTTAGTACTTCAACATAGTGATTTCCTGGTAAGCATTCACTCGTGTCACATCAAGTAAATCTTATTGATTTACTGTCTAAATCTTATTGATTTAATGTCATGTTTCCTTTCTTTTCCTGCAATTTTACGATGCAGGTTTTGCCATGTGACATTCATCACAGAATAAACTGTTTGGTTTGCTCTACGATGGCTATTTTTGCAGGTTTCACTTCTTATGTCGTGTCAGTAATGAAGGCACTGTCCATCACTTATATTACTGGAAAAAATTGGATCAGTCTGTTGTCTGAGCACAAGATGAATCCCTATGATGAACTGCAGTTTGGTTTAACAAAAACGCCACAATTAGTCCTCGCGTTTAAAAGAAATAAAGAAAAAAACTAGATCACGGTCACGGATCCTAGTCAAGTTAGAAAGTTGATCATAGCAGACCAGACATGACTGGCAGTTGCTCTAGCACTGACAGCAGCAGCTCAGTCTGATCCAGCTGAGGATTGGGCACCGACCGCGTCAGCAGATCAGTCTGATCTACCGGAGGATCGGGCATCGACACTGGCACCTGCTCCGACACTAGCACCAGCTCTACAGGGAGCACCATCTCCGGCAGCAGCAGCGGCTTCAGCACATGCACCAACACTTGCACTTGCATCTGCTCCGGCCCATGCAGTTGCACCGGCAATAGACTGGGCTGCAGTTTGCACTTCATATACAAAGTCCTTACAAAAACCGACATGTCCACCTTCTTGGTAAGCATTGGCCGCCCAAGTTCTTCGTTCTTTTTTCTTTCCATGTTGTTTCACATGATTCACTGTGTTGATCTAACTGTTTGGGTATGTCTTCTTGTTTGCAAACAGAGAATTCCTAGAGCAACGAGGGAGTCGTTCAACAATCCGGTCGACCGCGGCCAAGTTTCTCTTACCATGCATAGCCTTGGTGTGAATGAACCTGATCAATATACCGTAAGTACAAAGGATGGTCACATGATGATTCATGCTAAAGGATGGTCAAGGTTCAAATCTAAATCATATCTTGCGGTAGGGGATGATGTCAAAATCAAACTTTCTCGGCAAGGAGAGCTGGTCCAAATCAACTTTGAAATTCTTCAGTAGCAGCACGCAACTGCCGAACTGATCTATCCTCCAAGAGATTTTGATGTAATAATCTGGCATGGTGAAACAAGTGTCATGTGTGTATAAGTAGTACGACAGTATTATTTATCACATGGTATATCGTTGATAGAATTGCAACTCTGATTGCTGGTTAGGAACTGTCGTTCGATTTCATTCCAACAGATGTCGTGCTTTATTCTATTTTGTGTATTCGCCTTGCGACAGCATCTAAAACTAGCGCCGTACCGATCGCTTGCAATATGAAAAGCGCTGAGATAGAACACATGGGCCCCCAAACATACAGGGTCGGCCTGCGGCCCAAAGTCCAGAACCGTGAGCCTATCTGAGTATTATATTCTCAGCTGAACCCCCATAATGCCCATGTGTTGCAGAGGGAGTATATTTCTCGGCAAGGTGAGCCTGTGATATAAAAGATTTGTATATTTCTTACAGAGGGAGTATCTCTCTGTCAAATAATATATTTATGTGTAACTAGTTACTCCTGTCTTTCTACTTCCTTTCGCTGATATGTTGGGTAACCGGCAACGGGGTCCACGTGCCATATACACAAATTAGAGTGCACAACTTCACGGTAGACACACCCCGGTCGTAGCGCCACAGTAATGCCCAATGAGCCGTCAAATCACAACCCCCCTTTCCAGCTTTAGCAGTAAGCTGGACGGACGAAGCGGCAATATTTCACTAAGAATGAATCCCCTTCTCCCTCGTCTGCTTGTTCAGAGAAAAACCCCTCTCGGCGATTTTATAGGGTTTTCTCATGGAGAACCAGGTACGAATTCTTCATCCATCCCTGATAAATCCAGGTCCCTTGGTCGCAGGTAATGGTAGGATGGTAGCCGCCGCCGTTGATGCATTTTTCTTCCTACTGAATCTAGTGAGTTTCATTTGCAGTGCCCAAAGTGTGAGTACCCTACAGGTTTCTGCGCCCTCGGCGAGACGCCACACTTGTTCCTTCTCATCCCAACACAACATTTTGAAACGTGCATAGTATGTTCCTAGAATCCTCTTTTCTATCCGGGAGGGTGGGGTTTTTTGAACATGTTGTGTTCTCATATTATTTTTCCTACAATGTATTATTTGCTCCACCAGAACACATGTACTCAAGATGCTCGGCCTTGCCATAACTGAATACACTAGTTTAATGGTCACAGTGAAGACAAGCCATGGATATAAGTTCTGAGTTGGGTTCATGAACCAAGAAGATCGCTGCTTTTTTATGGCCGAACTTGGATAAACTTTCTCAAGTGTTACGGACTGAAAGTTGGCGCACGAATGTTGATGGAAATAGCAGAACCTGGTCTCATCTTCACTGCGATCTTCCACCCCGACGTTGTTCCAATTGTTCATCCATGTTAGTTTTGTATCTGGTTCTTGCTTGTTGCCTTGATTACTTCTTAATCCACCTATTCTGTATAACTAATCACAATTTAACTTTAGAAGTAGCAACGAATCTCTCACGAAGATGCTACTTCTAACTAATATTTTTCTTATAATTGGTGGCACGTGTAGGTTTTTTAGAGTTAAGCAGTTTGCTCGTTTGTTACTCTATAATAACTCGGCTGTTACTAATGGCACTGAAGTTGACTGGATCGACATCCACAAGTTCCTACACATTATTGATCGTCTTGAGGTCCTTGTGGGGCGTTCAATGGTGGAAGGCCACGTGGGATATGTGTGCCACTGCTGCACTCGTTGAACAGGTCCAACTGTGTCGAGAAACTTATGGTACGAGCTGTTTTCTGTTATATATGTTGTTCATAAACTATTGCTTATACACAGTTTTACAACTGTGATCTTCTTGAAACAAGAACTGCTGAGTTCTATTGTTCCTATACAGATGCCTCACCATGGTCGGGTCAGACTTGCGCTTGGTCACAACAAGATGTTTATGTCGACCTACTCAATTCCCCATGGAGGTGAAAAGATACTTATTCATGGGTGGTCTCAAATAATGAAGGCCCGTCCATCTTGGAGAATAGGACAGAAGATTATGTTCATGCTTTTCCATGGCTCTAAAGCAAATATCCTGTTTATTGACCACGTTGTCAGATGAAGCCACTTTCAGAAGGTTGTGGATGCGCGGGGTGGCGCCTGGGCCTTGTCCTGGGGCTTGGCGGCCTAACCCTTGGTTAACTGTACGCAAAGTAGCACCGTTCGAGGCGTGCTTTGTACGGTTGAACCTGTATAAGTACTCATACTGCTTTCAGCTTTGGTTGTTAAGTGCCCCTGCTAGTTTCAGTTAAGGTTGTTAAGTACTCCTGCTGCTTTTACAGCCTGTCGTGTTTCTTCAGTCCTGTCTTCCTCCAGCCGCCAAAACCAAACCAGCACTGGCGGGGCCGCCTGCTTCTACCTCCCACGGCTGGCTGCGCCTCAGCGCATGCATCGCCGCCCCACCGTCTCCTAAATCGTTAACGCTGACGTCCTCCGCGCGCTTTGGTGCGCTCGCCGCGGCGCTGCCCTCTAGCGTTGTCAACATGGTCAACAAACAACAGGAATCGGCAGAAGTACGTGGAGAGGATGACAGTAGGGGCCCACCACGTCAGCGTATGGGAAAATAAAATGCTTCCTCCTAGTGTTTTCCTGACATCTAGGACCCACGACATTGTGAGCGTATATAGTCAATAGACAAGAGAACAGCACAAGATCGGCTGACACCTGGGACGTAGCTACTCGAGCAGTATTTTTTGTTTGGTATTGTTGAGACGGAGCAGGGTTTGAACTGGGTTGTGGCCCGTCTAGCCCAGGCTTATATTTTATGTTCACCATGTGACCAGCCCAGCTATTTTTTGTTTGCGAAAATGAGCCCAGTTTATTTCTTCTGAAGAATACCCAATCCAGGCCTACTTATTTTTCTATGCCCTGATGGGCTGCAACTCTTTCAAGATGCCTGCAAATCTTGAAAGTAATATGAAATGGGTTGTAAATATAAAAATAGATGACAAATTGGCAATTACTTTATAATTTCTGAATTTTTTCACATTTTCGTATTCCTATTTCACTGGGCATTAATGTAATTTAAATATATCTTCAAAGTACTTTAAATCTGGCTCGACATTTCGGTATTAAAAATAGTTTGGAACCCACAGAAATATGCAAAATTAGCCTTGGCCAACCAAAAAATGACTGCAATAAATTGCATAAGAAGTTGCCATGAGATATATATAAATTATTAAAAAAAGAGATAGTGGTCTGACTAGTGGGCCTGTTTAGTTGACGCGTATGCAAGATTTTTTTAGTTATTATATACGTCAAAAAACGATTCTAGCAGACGTAATCATTGGATGTCAATCCAACGACCGTCGTGTTTCTTCAATCTCTGATCTTCTTGCTCTAGCCGCCAAAGCAGCGCCGGCGGGACCGCCTACTCCCGCCTCCCGTGGCCGGCTATGCTGTCGTGCAGGCCTCAGCACCCCCTACTACTCCCACCGCTGGCCAGGGTATCCCTCTACTCACCCACACCCCCTGTTATTCTGCGGCGACGGCAGCCTCACACCGCAGCCGAACCGGTGAACCCTTGTACTCCTCTCCGTGCGGGCTTCCACTGTCGCGTCTTCCCCGGCTCTGTGTCGTCCCCTTCCTAGGCCTCATCATCGTCCATCGCCGTGGTGCTCTCGGCGCGGCGTGGTCAATGTGGTCAACGACCGACTTCCATCAAAAGAGTACTGTACGTGGAGAGGCTGACAGCTGGGTCCACGGCAGCCGCAAGGAAGTGCCTCCTTATTACGCAGAAAATAATTATTCCTCCACCTGACAGCAGGGACCCACCGGACGGGCCACCAGTATTTCGCAAAAAAAACATTTCCCCCTGACTACTGGGACCCACAGGACGGGCCACTGTATTTCGCAAAAAAAACGTTCCCCCCGCTGTCAGCTCGGACCCACCGGAAGTGCCTCCTTATTACGCACAAAAAAATGAATACCCCTGTGCTAGCTGGGACCCACCTTGGTGGGAGGCTGACTTGTGGGCCTACTAAGTTGACTGGGACGGAGGCCTTTGTCAACTTTAGTCAATATATGAACGATTCTAGCTCCAGTGATCGTACGATGTCCATCCAACGGTCGTAGTGCTTCTTCAACCTCTGATCTTCTTGCTCCAGCCGCCCAAAGCAGCGCCGGTCGTGCCGCCTGCTCCTGCCGCCCGTGGCCGGCTGTGATAACGCGGAGGCCTCGCCGCCCCCTACTACTCCCACCGCTGGCCAGGCCATCCCTCTACGCACACACACCCCCTGTTATTCTGCGGCGATGGCAGCCTCACACCGCAGCCGAACGAGTGAACCCTCATACTCCTTTACGTGTGGGCATCCACTGCCGCGTCTTCCCCGGCTCTGCGTCGTCCCCTTCCTAGGCCTCACCGTCGTCCACCGCCCTGGTGCTCTCGGCGCGGCGTGGTCAACGTGGTCAAGGAATGGCTTCCATCGGACGTGGACTGTACGTGGAGAGGCTGACAGCTGGATCCACGGCCGCAGCAAGGAAGTGCCTCCTTATTACGCGCAAATTAATTATTCCTCCACCTGACAGCAGGGACCCACCGGACGGGCCACCGTATTTTGCAAAAAAATGTTTCCCCATGACAGCTGGGACCCACCGGCTACATCTTCGCACGCAAGGAACTGCATTCGAAATAAAACGATTGGCCCCCTTAAGAGCTGGGACCCACCAGCTATGTCTTCGCACGCAAGGAAGTGCGTCCGAAAAAACGATTCGCCCCCCTGACTGCTGGGACCCACCAGCTACATCTTCGCACGCAAGGAAGTGCGTCCGGGCAAAAAAAAATGATTCCCCCCTGACTGCTGGGACCCAGCAGCTACACCTTCGCATGCAAGGAAGTGCGTCTGGGCAAAAAAGACAAAAACAAAACGATTTGCCCCCTGACTGCTGGGATTCACCAGCTACATCTTCGCAGGCAAGGAAGTGCCTGATAGTCGGGACCCACCTGGTCGAAGCGTACGTAGCGTTGTCATTCTGGTCGCGAACGTGTACGTACATATATACTGGACGATGTAGAGGCGCGCACGTGTCGTAGTAGAGGCGCGCACGTGTCGTAGTAGAGGCGCGCACGTGTCGTAGTAGAGGCGCGCACGTAGCATGTACACGTACGTACGGCGGCCAGGGTGCAAGAAAGAAAATACAGCCACATACGTATATACGGGCAGGGTCTCGAACGCCTACTCGCGCATATGTACGACCAGGGCTCGTGTACATGGCTAGGTCGTTACGGAGAAACAACGTCATCGTTGTGTTCATTGGGAGGCAACGGAATGCATCATGTTCATTGGGAGGCAACGGAATGCGTCTTGTTCATGGGGGAGGCAACGGAATGCGTCGTGTTCATCGGGAGGCAACGGAACGCGTGGGAGCCAACCGGCAGGTCGGAATGGAATGTGTGGTCGTGTTCATCGGGAGGGCTTGGAAACGAGGCCTGGCGTACCGCAAAACGGAGGAAACGGCCTTGTGTTTGACCGACCACATTCGAAACGGGATCCTGTTCATCGGGAGGGGTCTGGCATACCGCAAAATGGAGGAAACAGACCTCCTACGGTCGAAACGGGGGTCCTGTTGATCGGGAGGGGTGTGGCGTACCGCAAAACGGAGGAAACGGACTTGTGTTGGAGCGCTACGGTCGAAACGGGGGTCATGTTGATCGGGAGGAGTGTGGCGTACCGCAAAACGGGACTCCACGGGATACTGTTCATCTCCACCGTCGACCTCCTCCAGCCTCCACGGGCTCCTGTTCATCTAGCCTCCACCGTGCGCTACTCCACCGGCTACTGTTCAACCACCCCTCCACGGGCACCCCTCCACCGTATACTGTTCATCCAGCCCTCCACACCACGGGGTCATGTTCAACCACCCCTCCACTGCCCTCCACCGTCTATTGTTCATCCAGCCCTCCACACCACGGGGTCCTGTTCATCCAGAGGCAACACCACCGCTCACTGTTCATCCACCCCCCCCCCCCGCCCCCCACAACGCTCACTGTTCATCCAATCGATCGGCTTTAGTTAGCAGCAGTAGCGATGGAATCGCTCGATCGGGTTCAGTTAACAGCCATCGATCGATCGCTCAGGTTCAGTAACGCGTAGCCTGCAGTGCAATCGCTCGGGTTCAGTTAGAGCCCAACGCCTCGCTCGGGTTCAGTTAGAGCCAACGCCTCGCACACACGCGCGTACGTGTACGAGAGAAACGCGCACCACTCGGCCCCCGACCTCCCACCGTAACCGGGAACTCCCCGAAATTTTCCTCCCCCTCGCTTCTACCACGGTTTTTTCCGTCATGGACGGCCCAAAGAATGTCATGCAGTTGCGTCTGCGGCCCGCCCAGGACGAAAAGCCCATTTTCTGTCATGATTTTTTGTCATAGAAGTAGGTGCCCACCACATCTATGATGATACCGGGTTTTGTCACAATTATCGTCATAGAAGTGTCATATGTATGACAGGAATTTTTTTCGTTCGGCCCAAAATGTCACGAATGTGTCTTTTTTGTAGTGCAACCAATGCGATAAGGGGTTGTCAATCCCTACACGGCCACTTACGAGAGTGAGATCTGATGCAAAGTAAAATAAAAGCAAAGTAAAAAAGCAAAGGAAATAACTAAGTATTGGGAGATTAATATGATGAAGATAGACCCGGGGGCCATAGGTTTCACTAGTGGCTTCTCTCGAGAGCATAAGTATTCTACGGTGGGTGAACAAATTACTGTTGAGCAATTGACAGAATTGAGCATAGCTATGAGAATATCTAGGTATGATCATGTATATAGGCATCACGTCCGAGACAAGTAGACCGACTCCTGCTTGCATCTACTACTATTACTCCACTCATTGACCGTTATCCAGCATGCATCTAGAGTATTAAGTTAATGAAAATAGAGTAACGCCTTAAGCAAGATGACATGATGTAGAGGGATAAACTCATGCAATATGATGAAAAACCCAACTTGTTATCCTCGATGGCAACAATACAATACGTGCCTTGCTGCCCCTACTGTCACTGGGAAAGGACACCGCAAGATTGAGCCCAAAGCTAAGCACTTCTCCCATTCCAAGAAAGATCAATCTAGTAGGCCAAACCAAACTGATAATTCAAAGAGACTTGCAAAGATAACCAATCATACATAAAAGAATTCAGAGAACATTCAAATATTGTTCATAGATAGACTTGATCATAAACCCACAATTCATCGGTCTCAACAAACACACCGCAAAAAGAAGATTACATCGAATAGATCTCCACAAGAGAGGGGGAGAACATTGTATTGAGATCCAAAAAGAGAGAAGAAGCCATCTAGCTACTAACTATGGACCCGTAGGCCTGAGGTAAACTACTCACACTTCATCTGAGGGGCTATGGTGATGATGTAGAAGCCCTCCGTGATCGATGCCCCCTCTGGCGGAGCTCCAGAACAGGCCCCAAGATGGGATCTCATGGATACAGAAAGTTGCGGCGGTGGAATTAGGGTTTTGGCTCCGTATCTGATCGTTTGGGGGTACGTAGGTATATATATAGGAGGAAGGAGTATGTCGGTGGAGCAACAGGGGGCCCACTAGGGTGGAGGGCGCGCCTGGGGGGTAGGCGCACCCCCTACCTCGTGGCCTCCTCTTTTGTTTCTCGATGTAGGGTCCAAGTCCCCTGGATCACGTTCCGTGAGAAAATCACGTTCCCGAAGGTTTCATTCCGTTTGGACTCCATTTGATATTCCTTTTCTTCGAAACCCTGAAATAGGCAAAAACAGCAATTCTGGGCTGAGCCTCCGGTTAATAGGTTAGTCCCAAAAATAATATAAAAGTCGATAATAAATCCCAATAATGTCCAAAACAGTAGATAATATAGCATGTAGCAATCAAAAATTATAGATACGTTGGAGACGTATCAAGCATCCCCAAGCTTAATTCCTGCTCGTCCTCGAGTAGGTAAATGATAAAAATAGAATTTTTGATGCGGTGTGCTACTTGGCATAATTTTAATGTAATTCTTCTTAATTTTGGTATGAATATTTAGATCCAAACGATTCAAGACAAAATTTCATATTGACATAAAAATAATAATACTTCAAGCATACTAACAAAGCAATTATGTCTTCTCAAAATAACATGGCCAAAGAAAGTTCATCCCTACAAAATCATATAGTTTAGTCATGCTCCATTTTCGTCACACAAGAATGCTCTCATCATGCACAACCCCGATGACAAGCCAAGCAATTGTTTAATACTTTAGTAATCTCAAACCTATAAACTTTCACGCAATATATGAGCGCGAGCCATGGACATAGCACTATGGGTGGAATAGAATATAATGAGGGGGGTTATGTGGAGAAGACAAAAAGGAGAAAGTCTCACATCAACGAGGCTAATCAATGGGCTATGGAGATGCCCACCGATTGATGTTAATGCAAGGAGTAGGGATTGCCATGCAACGGATGCACTAGAGTTATAAATGTATGAAAGCTCAACAAAAGAAACTAAGTGAGTGTGCATCCAACTTGCTTGCTCACGAAGACCTAGGGCACTTGAGGAGGCCCATTGTTGGAATATAAAAGCCAAGTTCTATAATGAAAATTCCCACTAGTATATGAAAGTGACAAAACAAGAGACTCTCTATCATGAAGATTACGGTGCTACTTTGAAGCACAAGTGTGGAAAAGGATAATAACATTGTCCCTTCACTCTTTTTCTCTCTTTTTTTTATTTGGCCTTTTCTCTCTTTTTATATGGCCTTTCTCTCTCTCTTTTTTATAATTCCCCACTTGGGACAATGTTCTAGAAAATGATGATCATCACACTTCTATTTATTTTACAACTCAATGATTACAACTCGATACTAGAACAAAAAATGACTCTATATGAATGCCTCCGGCGGTGTACCGGGATATGTAATGGACCAAGAGTGACATGTATCAAAGAATTATGAACGGTGGCTTTACCACAAATACTATGTCAACTACATGATCATGCTAAGCAATATGACAATAATGAATGTGTCATGATAAACGGAATGGTGGAAAGTTGCATGGCAATATATCTCGGAATGGCTATGGAAATGCCATAATAGGTAGGTATG
The DNA here is from genome assembly GCF_003073215.2 of Triticum urartu. NCBI lineage: Eukaryota > Viridiplantae > Streptophyta > Magnoliopsida > Poales > Poaceae > Triticum > Triticum urartu. The sequence goes on from NC_053025.1 coordinate 140,698,749, forward strand.
GTGGCTGTTTTGAGGAAGATATAAGGAGGTTTATGTGTGAAAGAGCGTATCATATCACAAGGTTTGGATGCACCGGCGAAGATTGCGCCAACTCTCAATGTGAGAAAGGGCAATGCACGGTACCGAAGAGGTTAGCAAGGATGGAAAGGTGAGAGTGTGTATAATCCATGGACTCAACATTAGTCATAAAGAACTCACATACTTATTGCAAAAATCTACAAGTCATCAAAAACCTCGGCACTACGCGCATGCTCCTAGGGGGATAGATTGGTAGGAAAAGACCATCGCTCGTACCCGACCGCCACTCATAAGGAGGACAATCAAATAACACCTCATTTTTCAAATTTGTTACATAAGGTTTACCATACGTGCATGCTACGGGACTTGAAAACTTCAACACAAGCATTTCTCAATTTCACAACTACTCAACTAGCACGACTTCGATATTATTACCTCCATATCTCAAAACAATCATCAAGCATCAAACTTCTCTTAGTATTCAAAACACTCATAAGAAATTTTTACTAATCTTGAATACCTAGCATATTAGGATTTTAAGAAAATTACAATGATATTTAAGACTCGAAATAATCTAAGTGAAGCATGAGAGATCAATAGTTTCTATAAAACAAATCCACCACTGTGGTCTAAAAGATATAAGTGAAGTACTAGAGGAAAACTATATAACTCAAAAGATATAAGCGAAGCACATAGAGTATTCTAACAAATTCCAAATCATGTATGGATATCTCAAAAGGTGTGTAAAGAAAGGATGATTGTGGTAAACTAAAAAGTAAAGACTCAAATCATACAAGACGCTCCAAGCAAAACACATATCATGTGGTGAATAAAAATATAGCTCCAAGTAAAGTTACCGATAGAAGTAGACGAAAGAGGGGATGCCTTCCGGGGCATCCCCAAGCTTTGGCTTTTAGGTGTCCTTAGATTATATTGGGGGTGCCATGGGCATCCCCAAGCTTAGGCTCTTGCCACTCCTTGTTCCATAATCCATCAAATCTTTACCCAAAACTTGAAAACTTCACAACACAAAACTCAAAGTAGAAAATCTCAAGAGCTCCGTTAGCGAAAGAAAACAAAGGACCACTTCAAGGTACTGTAATGAACTCATTATTTATTTATATTGGTGTTAAACCTACTGTATTCCAACTTCTCTATGGTTTATAAACTATTTTACTAGCCATAGATTCATCAAAATAAGCAAACAACACACGAAAAACAGAGTCTCTCAAAAACAGAACAGTGTGTAGTAATCTGTAGCTAGCGCAAGATCTAGAACCCCAAAAATTCTAAAATAAATTGCTGGAAGTGAGGAATTTATCTATTAATTATCTTCAAAAATAATTAACTAAATATCACTTTCCGAATAAAAATGGCAGCAGTTCTCGTGAGCGCTAAAGTTTCTGTTTTTTACAGCAAGTTTACCAAGACTTTCCCCAAGTCTTCCCAACGGTTCTACTTGGCACAAACACTAATTAAACAAAAAAATACACAACCAAAACAGAGGCTAGATAAATTATTTATTACTAAACAGGAGAAAAAAGCAAGGAATAAAAATAAAATTGGGTTGCCTCCCAACAAGCGCTATCGTTTAACGCCCCTAGCTAGGCATAACAAGCAAGGATAGATCTAGGTATTGCCATCTTTGGTAGGAAATCCATAAGTGGCTCTCATAATAGATTCATAAGGTAATTTAATTTTATTTCTAGGAAAGTGTTCCATGCATTTCCTTAATGGAAATTGGAATCTAATATTTCCTTCCTTCATATCAATAATTGCACCAATCGTTCTAAGGAAAGGTCTACCAAGAATAATAGGACATGAAGGATTGCCATCTATGTCAAGAACAATAAAATCTACGGGAACATAATTCCTATTTTCAATAATAAGAACATCATTAATTCTTCCCATAGGTTTCTTAATAGTGGAATCCGCAAGGTGCAAGTTTAGAGAGCAATCATCAAAATCACGGAAACCTAACAGATCACACAAAGTCTTTGGAATCGTGGAAACACTAGCACCCAAATCACATAAAGCATAGCATTCGTGATCTTTAATTTTAATCTTAATAGTTGGTTCCCACTCATCATAAAGTTTTCTAGGGATAGAAACTTCCAATTCAAGTTTTTCTTCATAAGATTGCATCAAGGCATCAACGATATGTTTAGTAAACGCTTTATTTTGACTATAAGCGTGAGGAGAATTTAGCATGGATTGCAACAAGGAAATACAATCAATCAAAGAGCAATTTTCATAGTTAAATTCCTTGAAATCCAAAATAGTGGGTTTAGCAACATCTAGGGTTTTAATTTCTTCAATCCCACTTTAATCAATTTTAGCATCAAGATCAAAAAATTCCGAATTCTTGGAACGCCTTCTAGGTAAAGGTGGATCATATTCAGTCCCATCATTATCAAGATTCATATTGGAAAATAAAGATTTAATAGGGGACACGTCAATAACTTTTATATCTTCATCCTTATTTTCATAGGAACTAGAAGAACACGCTCTTATAAATGCATCTTTCTTAGCACGCTGTCCGTGTCAAAACCGGCGGATCTAAGGGTAGGGGGTCCCGAACTGTGCGTCTAAGGCGGATGGTAACAGGAGGCAGGGGACACGATGTTTACCCAGGTTCGGGCCCTCTTGATGGAGGTAATACCCTACGTCCTGCTTGATTGTTCTTGATAATATGAGTATTACAAGAGTTGATATACCACGAGATCAGAGAGGCTAAACCCTAAAAGCTAGCCTATGGTATGATTGTATGTTGTCCTACGGACTAAAACCCTCCGGTTTATATAGGCACTGGAGGGGGCTAGGGTTTCACAAGGTCGGTTACAAAGGAGGAGATATACATATCCGTATTGCCTAGTTTGCCTTCCGCGCCAAGTAGAGTCCCATCCGGACACGGGACGAAGTCTTCAATCCCGTATCTTCATAGTCCAACAGTCCGGCCAAAGGATATAGTCCGGCTGTCCGCAGACCCCCTAATCCAGGACTCCCTCAGTAGCCCCTGAACCAGGCTTCAATGACGATGAGTCCGGCGCACAGTATTGTCTTCGGCATTGCAAGGCGGGTTCCTCCTCCGAATACACCATGGAAGAGTTTGAATATGAGGATAGTGTCCGACCCTACAAAATAAGTTCCACATACCACCGTAGAGAGAATAATATTTCCACAAATCTAATCTGCTAACACGTTTTGACAGCATGACATCACACCACAGCCCGGCCATTATTTGAACTGATTTTCTTTAACCAGCCCCGCACATAACGCGAGGCGGTTTCCTTGACACGTCTTGTCAAAGCAGAGATCCTGTTCCCCTTATCACAGGATTCTCATCAATACAGACGTGGGTAACCCAACCGTGCCCATTGGTATGACTCCTAGATCTTAGGTATGTCTCAAACGGCCATGAGGAGGACGCCTAATATTCACCCTCTTTATAAAGGGGACAAGGCTTTTTCTTTTTTCCCTCCCGCGTTCAATCGAATCCTTCCCCCGCCTCGAGTTCTAACACCCAAAGCTCAGGTCATGTACTTCGGACCTTCAACTATGTCCGGATCCAACCTTCAAGGTCGGTGGATGCCTTCCTCCGTCACAGAGGAGGACACCAAGAAGTTGAGAGACGCCAGATATCTAACCGCCGAAATTTCGCACAGGCTGCCTGCCCGAGGGCAGGTCGTCCCTACTCCCGAACCCAATGAGAGCGTTGTGATCATCTCCCACTTCCTCCGAGGACTAGGCCTTGCTCCGGATCCCTTTGTTAGGGGTCTTATGTTCTATTACGGGCTGGATTTTCATGATATGGCCCCGGATTCCCTTCTTCACATCTCGTCATTTATTGTCGTATGTGAGGCCTTCCTCCGCATTACCCCTCACTTCGGCCTTTGGCTCAAGACCTTCGATATGAAGCCGAAGATGATCGAGGGGCAGCACGCAGCGTGCGGAGGTGCTTTGATAAGTAAATCACTGACGCTCCATGGCCAGAGGGTTCCTTCCCAGAGGTGTCCGGATTGTGGCAGCGAGAGTGGTTCTACATCACAGCTCCCCGAAGTGCCAACTGGGTAGCTGCCCCTACCTTTCGCTCGGGCCCCCCACCACAACTGATGTCATGGATCAGCAGGGGCTGAGCTGGGGTCCAGCCAAGGACGTGCCAATGCTGCAGAGCCGTATCCGAGATCTCTTTGAGGGAGATTTCAGTCTGGTTATGGTAATGCAAGTTATGCTAGTTCGTTGAGTCCAACCTTGCAAACGTCGTCCCCTCCGCATGTGGGAATTCAACCCAGAAGGACCGCATACTATTCAGCATTTCCTCGGCATGACGCACGAGGAGATGTACAAATCATTCTTCGGACCCCAAACAGAGTGTCCGGACACCACCGAGGACGTGGGCCTGAGCTGCAACCGCCCCGTTGCCCAAGTAAGTAATCTCGTGGACGAACACGCTGTCCTTTTATTTATCATGACATCATTCTGAAGGATCGCTCTTTGACCAGGACTGGATAACAAAGGCGAAGATGATCCGGTGTTCGGCCCCCCTTCCTGAGGGCTTGGACAATCCGGTGCTGGAAAAGATGCTTGAGCCAGCACCTTATCTGGTGCCCTCAAAGGAAGATGAAGGGGGAAGGGGAGGGCGAAAGCGGGCCTCCTTCACTATTTATTCCAACCGAGGGAATGAGCGCCTCCGCGAGGGAGGATAACCAAGGGGAAGAATCTGACATTCTCTCCCCCCGGGGAAGGAAGAGGACTACCTCTGAAGATCTGGAAACTAAGGTTTCTTGCCAGCCTCACAATGTCCGCGCGGGGATCAGCCCTCTACTGAGCTGTCAGTAATTGAAAAGTACTTAATAGTGAAAACATCCTGCCTTACTTCCAAATACAATAAATGATGCTTATAAATTGTAGTCCGGATCACAGCCCTTCTCAACAGAGCTCATCTTCAGGGGATCTTCTTCCGGAGATGATGGAGAGTGAAATGCCTCCCCCGGACACCCCGGCTCAAGAAGCGGGCGACCTTGAAGTGTCGTCGTGAAGGGTATCTCTAGATCCACTAGGGCCAGAGGATAACCCTTTGGCTGCCCGGAGTCCCAAGTATCCGGCTCCTAAGGAGAGCGACAACAACGGTCCGTACAGTGTGCGGTCGGACGCGCTGAAGGATCTTCTGGGGCAAGCTGCCGTCTCGGAAGCGCATCGTACGCTAATGGGTACGGTAATTGAAAGGATTTCATCCGCTGAAAGCGGTTTGCATGAAGCCTTTATGAGTCTACTGAAAGGCTTTGAGGTACGTGAACTAGTGTATGTTTTTAACAGTACCGCGTACGTTAGGTACGCCCTATGCAGATAGTAGCCCCTGAGACTCTGGTTGTGGTCGAAAACGGCAGCAAACAGAGGATCATAGACCCAGGTAACAACCAGACCACCTTTATGTGCAGGTGGCTGAAGCTCTGGTGGCTAGCCGGACTGATGGGTTTGCTGAGCTAAAGCGGCAACTGGATGCGGCAGATGCCGACATCGTGCTTGTCAACAAGCGGCTTGACGAGGCACAGGGTGAGTGATTTTTCTGGTGGTCGTCACATAATAAGAGTAGCATGACGCCAGTATCTTTAATGTGTTGTGACTGCAGATGGAGCTGCCACCGTGGAGACCCTTCGGGTGGAGCTTGCCCGAGCCAAGGAGCAAGCAAGGAGTAGCAATGTGGCCGCTTTAAAGGCGGCCGAAGAATTAAGGGCCGAACAGTCCGCGCATTGCGAGAGCAAGGAAAAAATAGCCAAGATGGTTGTAGAGTTAAAAGATGCCACTGACCGTTACCAGCTTCTTGAAGAAGAGAACCGGGCGAAGGCGACGGACCTGGAGAAGGCCCGGGTGGCTGCCAAGGAAGCCCGCTCCAAAATTAGAGCGACGAAGGAGGAGCTGAACCAAGCTGCAGATATCGTGTCTGGGAAGCCCTTCTTGTTGCGGACTAAGTTCAGAGATTGGAAGTATGCTCTCCTGGACCGGCTATGGAGTTCTGCGGACGCGCACGTGGATTTGGTTGCAAGTGCTGCTGATGCGGCCGAGTACTTCAAGGATCAGAAAGGTCCCAAAGTGGAAAAGCTGTTATGGTCACAGTTCCATGCTCCAGTCCGTCCGCTGCTGTTGAATGAGCGATTGGCCGAGTGGGCCGAGCTCCATAGGTTGTCCGGACTTGCCATGAGGTCCGTTGTGGATCACCTGTGGCCGGGAGGGCCAAGGCCAAATAGCTATTTTAGCTTAGTGCAACAATTCCTTGGTGCTGTGCCACGCATCGATGCTGTAAAGAGATCGGCGTGCATAGAGGGTGTGCGGATGGCCTTTACCCGTGTCAAGACATACTGGGCAGAGATGGAGGCTACCACTATTGCGATGTAGCGACCCGACCTCAAACGGTCAAGTCTCTGTGCTTCAGTGTCATCCCTGGATCGGTAATGCTGACACACATACTCGAGGATTTATAACAGAGTAGCAATCACACACTTATTACATCGATGTCTCCAAAGAGAACTTATTACAATAAATATGGCTTAAGGCCATCTAATACGATAACAGCGGAAGGCTTGGAAGATAAAGTGAGTCCATCAACTCCAATGGCATAGCTGAGCTGCACGGCAACGACCTAACGAACCTTACTCCTTGTCTGAAAAGTCTGCAACATAATACGTTGCAGCCCGAAAACGGGTCAGCACATGGAATATGCTGGCAAAATAACACAGTAGAGCAAGAACAGATAATGCTATCACTACATGCATATTTGGCTGGTGGAAAGCTCTAAGGTTACAGTTTTTGTGAAAAGCCAATTTTTCCCTACAACAATGGAATAGATTTTAATTTAACTATCATGGTAGTTGAAACATCATTGGAAGGTTCCTCCAACTCAATTCCAATTAAGGTAATTATCCACCCAACAATATTAATTTTGAGTGATGAGATACTTAAGATACTCCAAGTACTAGATACTCAAGATTGTCCATAACCGGGGACACGGCTAACCATCATTAGTTTATACACTCTGCAGAGGTTTGCGCACTTTTCCCCACAAGACTCGATCTCCTCCATTGGTTTTTCTCGCACTACAGGGTGTTTGAGAAACGGATGACCGAGACACAGTCTTTTGGGAACATTAACTCTCTACTCCGGGAAGACCATACCAAACCTACAATCCCACTACCTGCTGATCCAACTCTTCAAGAGCTTCACGTTAACTTACTCAACTATGCTAGAGCCCATAATAGCTTGTGGCTGCACACGGAAGTTTCTAGCATGAATAATCTCAGTTCCCTTTGAGCCTGGGTGGCGATCCATAGGAAGATCACACGGGTACTCTGGGATTTCCAAATAATACAGGCAACACTGGGTACTCCAGGTGCCTCAATCCACCCATATGTGTATTTAAGTTGCCACCTTAAGTTCAACCATTAATTATCAATCTCACATATGTCATGGATTTCACTCACCAAACCTCGTCTACGAGCATAGCATAGTAATATAAGCAACGCGTAGAAGTAACTCCCAAGGGTTTGAATGTAACAGGGTAATAGGTTCTACCTCATCAACTACTTCCCAACCCACATGTTAATGACATCCTAACCATGCAATGCTTGAGGATTGGTACTAATGCATAAAAACTGGGTGATAAAGGGATATGATCAAAGTGTTACTTGCCTTCCTGACGATCCGCGTAACCTAGAGACTCCAAATAACACGTTTCGCACTCCGGGAATTCCATCGCAAACAAACAATAACTTACATATGCAATCAAGCTAAGAAACATGGGTAAATCTCAAATAAGAAGATCTAACTAGAAAGTTCAACTTAAGAACTCCGGTTTGCAAAAAGAATCAAATCGAACGGAGCAACGAAACTCAAACGGTGAAAGAAACAAGATCCGTTTACTAATATGGACCTAGGTCAAATTTTACAGTAGCAAAAACTTGTGCAAGTTGGTTAAGCGGAAAGAGGGTCTCGAGACGAAGATCTAGGCGCCTGAATCGCCTGATTCTGACTAACGAGCGAAAAGATAAACTAGAATGAAAATTGGATCAGAAATCGCGATCAGAAATAATCGCGGAATAATCTGATAAAAGAAAACTGTCGAACAGGCTAACGAACGAGCGTTCATTATCTGTAATTAACGAGCGAAAACCGTTCGTTAAAATGAACGTACGGACGAACGTCCGCTAAAAAGAAAAACCGGGAAAAACCGGCGAACCGAAAAAAACAAGTTAGGGTTTTCTTTAAAAAACAGATCAGTTTTCTTTTTAAAAAAACCGGCGGTCTACCTCGTCGGTCCGGCGAGGTACGGCGGCAACGGCGTGACGGGGCGCGGCAGCGGGCAGGCCGCGGCGCGGGTGCGGCAGCGGCAGGCGACGGCGGCTGCGGCGGCTTGGGGCGAGGCGGCAGCGGTGGTGGGTGGTGGTGGCCGGGGGGCGGGGCGGTATTTAAGGGGAGGCGGTGCCTTGGGGGAGGGGCAAAGGGCGGCGGCGGAGTCCTAACCGGACTCCGGTCCGGCTCGGGGCGTGGCGGCGTCGGTCTCCTGAGGGAGATGGCCTCGTGGGGGAGATGGGCCGGCGGCTGGGCTTCGGCCAAGTTAGCCCTGGTGTTTTTTTTAATAATTCCGCCAAAACTAAAAAAATCCTAGAAAATAAAATGAAATTCTAAAAATGCCAAAACAAATTTTCTCCGTCTAAATAAAATATTTAGAACGAGATGAACATTTTCTTGGCCCTAAAATGCAATTTTGAAAACGTGCAATTTTTCTAATGCAAACAAAATTGCAAATAAAATCCAAAATAAAACAAATATTGATTTTAATATCTTTCCTCCAATATTTCATTTATTTTGGAGAAGTCATGTTATCTCCTCTCATATATTTTAATATGGAATATTTTTGGAGAGAAAATAAATAAAACCAAAATCCTCGTTTCAAAATTTGATAAAAAAATCAAATTTGAAAACCGGGGAAATCCCCAACTCTCTCTGAGGGTCCTTGAGTTGCTTAGGATTTCCAGGATCGCAAGACGAAATGCAATAAAATATGCTATGCAAGAATGATCTATGTATGACATTCCAAATTGAAAATTTGGGATGTTACAAACCTACCCCCCTTAAGATGAATCTCGCCCTCGAGATTCGGGTTGGCTAGAAAATAGGTGTGGGTGGTCTTTGCGAAGAACATCTTCTCATTCCCACGTGGCTTCGTCCTCGGTATGGTGGCTCCACTGAACTTTGCAAAACTTGATAACCTTGCTGTGGGTGACTCGACTAGCAAACTCCAAAATATTGACTGGCTTCTCCTCATAAGTCAAGTCATTGTCCAACTGAATCGCCTCCAAGGGTATGGTATCTCTTAGCGGTATGTCGGCCATCTCAGCATGCCACTTCATCAACTGGGAAACGTGAAACACATCATGAACTCCTGACAGTCCTTCAGGTAACTCCAACTTGTAGGCAACTTCTCCCATCCGTTCCAAAACACGATATGGTCCTACAAATCTCGGGGCTAATTTTCCCTTAATTCCAAAATGTTTCACTCCTCGCAAAGGTGCTACTCACAGATATGCTTCGTCTCCAATTTCATAGGTTACCTCCTTGCGTTTCGAAACTGCATAACTCTTCTGTTTGGACTGAGCTATCTTCAGTCTATCCCGGATCAGTTTAACCTTCTCCTCCGACTCTTTGATCAAGTCTGGTCCGAACAACTGTCGGTCTCCGACTTCATCCCACATCAACGGTGTTCTGCACCTTCGGCCATAGAGGGCTTCAAACGGTGCCATCTTGAAACTGGCTTGGTAGCTATTGTTGTATGAGAACTCTGCGTAAGGCAAATTGTCATCCCAACTAGACCCATAATCTAGCGCACAGGCTCTCAACATGTCCTCCAAAATCTGGTTGACTCTCTCGGTCTGTCCATCTGTCTGCGGGTGAAATGTTGTACTGAACTTCAATCTCGTTCCCAAAGTCTGGTGCAGCTGATGCCAAAACTTTGAAGTAAACTGTGTTCCTCTATCTGATACGATGGTCCTTGGAACTCCATGCAGACATACGATCCTGGTCATATATATCTTGGCCAACTTTGCACTGGTATAAGTTGTTTTCACTGGGATAAAGTGTGCCACTTTGGTCAAACGGTCAACTACTACCCATATAGAATCATATCCTGATTTGGTCCTGGGCAATCCAGTGATAAAATCCATGCCAAGTTTATCCCACTTCCATTCGGGTATCGGCATAGGCTGTAACAATCCTGGTGGATTTTGATGCTCTGCCTTCACTCTCTGACATACATAACATACAGCCACATACTCGGCGATATCCTTCTTCATCCCTGTCCACGAGAAACGTTCCTTTAAATCCAAATACATCTTGGTGTTTCCGGGGTGTATCGAGTATGGTGAGTCATGTGCCTCCTAAAGTATTAACTTCCTAATCTCTGCGTTATTGGGCACATAAACACGGTCCTCAAACCATAAGGTGTCGTGCTCATCCTCATGAAAACCTTTGGCCTTTCCTTCGCTCATTTTCACCTTTATCTCGGCAATCTCTTTGTCATCCTTCTGAGCTTCTAGAATCTTTCCCAACAATGTAGATTGCACCTCCATTGTTGCAACAAAACCTCTAGGAACAATCTCCAATCAAAGTTCCCGGAGATCCTCAGCTAACTCCTTCGACAATCCCGTGCTTATTAGGGTATTAGCATAGCTCTTCCGGCTCAAAGCGTCGGCTATGACATTGGGCATGCCCAGATGATAATGAAGCTTCATGTCATAATCCTTTATAAGCTCGAACCATCTTCTCTGCCTAAGGTTCAGTTCCTTCTGGATGAAAATGTACTTCAAACTCTTATGATCCATGTACACCTCACAATGGTTTCCAATAAGGTAATGTCTCCAAGTCTTCAACGCATGCACTACGGCCGCTAGTTCCAAATCATGCGTGGCATAATTTAACTCGTGTGGTTTTAGTTGTCGCGAGGCATACGAAACAGATCTTCCGTCCTACATAAGCACACTTCCAAGTCCTAAGCGAGAGGCGTCGCAATACACTTGAAAATCCTTACGTATATCCGGCAGTGTCAGCACTGGGGCTGTAGTCAAACGTTTCTTCGGCTCCTGGAAACTTGCCTCACAATTTTCCGTCCATTTGAACTTGGTATCCTTCTTCAATAATTCTGTCATTGGCTTCGCGGTCTTGGAAAAATTCTCAATGAATCTCCGACAGTATCCTGCGAGTCCAAGAAAACCGCGGATCTCGCTAACTGAAGTGGGTGCCAACCATTCAGTGACTGATTGAATCTTGGTGGGGTCTACTACTATACCTTCTCCTGATATAACATGTCCAAGGAATCCGACTTCCTTCAACCAAAACTTGCATTTGCTGAACTTGGCATACAACTGATGTTCCCTAAGTTTCTCGAGAACTAAACGCAAATGCTCTCCATGCTCCTCCTCGTTCTTCGAGTATACCATTGTATCATCAATGAACACCACAACAAACTTATCCAAATATTCCATGAACACCTTGTTCATCATGCTCATGAAACAGGCAGGGGTGTTAGTCAGTCCAAATGACATGACCGTATATTCGTATAGCCCGTACGGTGTGGTGAATGTTGTCTTTGGTATGTCCTTCTCTCGTATCTTCAGCTGATGATATCCTGATCGCGGATCGATCTTCAAAAACACCTTAGATCCTTGCAGCTGGTCAAACAGATCATTGATCATCGGCAATGGGTACTTGTTCTTGATCATCACTTCATTCAATGCCCGATAATCAACAACCATTCTTAGGGATTTATCCTTCTTTTTGACCAATAGCACTGGGGCTCCCCATGGTGATGAACTTCGTCGAATGTAACCTTTCTCCAATAACTCCTTGATCTGTTTCTTAATCTCCTCCAGATCATTCACCGGCATCCGATAGGGTCTCTTGGATATTGGCCATGTGCCCCGCAATAGCTCTATCAAAAACTCGATATCTCGATCCGGTGGCATGCCTAGTAACTCCTCTGGGAAAACATCTGGGTAATCCTTTACTACAGGCACTTCCTCCTGAACAACTCACGTGAGGGTATTTACTTGGCTACTTCTTGGCGCATGCCTAGATATATACTTGATCCTTTTTCCCTCCGGGGTGGTGAGACAAATTGACTTACTAACACAGTCAATGTTTCCTCCAAACTTTGACATCCAGTCCATTCCTAATATCACATCCAATCCTTGTGACTCCAAGATGATTAGGTCGGACAGAAAAACATGGCTACCAATGGTTAAGGGTATCTAGTCACACCATTGACTAGCCATATACTCTGCTCCAGGTGAGCTTACTAACAGAGGGGTCCTAAGAGTTTGGGTCGGTAATTTAAACTTATCCACGAATTCCCTTGATATGTATGAATGCGATGCACCAGTATCAAAAAGAACAAGAGCGGTAAATGACTTAACCAAAAACTTACATATAACCGCGTCTGGCTGCTCTTCAACCTCCTCCACGTTAACGTGGTTCGCTTGTCCTTTGTTGAATGGATAGGGCTTCTTCCCAGTGCTCCCATTTCCGTTTCCATTCTTTCCTTCAGGGCACTCCATGGCATAGTGTCCAGTCTTCCCGCACTTGAAACAAGTAACGTGGCTTAGGTATCTCTTGGTGGGTGTGGCTGGATTTGGGCGGTTCTGATTGTTGCTTGCTCCATTCCCATTCCCATTCCTTGGGCCTGTATGATTATGGTTACTCCCTCCATTATGGGTGTGGCCTCCATGGTTATGGACAAGTCCTCCCGAGTTCGGGGTTAGGCGAGGCTTCTGCTGAGCTCCTGAGTTATATCTGCCTTGTCCATACTTCCTCTTACGGTTCTCAATCTGCTGTTGCTTCCCGTCAATCATAAGAGCCTTATCTACCAACTCCTAGTAGTTGGTGAATGTTGCCACCATCAACTGCATACTCATCTCATCATTCAGCCCTTCCATGAACTTCTCCTGCTTTGCGCCATCTGTGGCCACATCATTAGGGGCATAGCGAGATAACTTGCTAAACTCATCCACGTACTGAGCCACAGTATGGTTCCCCTGGCATAAGTTGCGAATCTCACGCGTCTTCAAATTCATGGCTCCAGTCGAGACATGGGTTGTACGGAAGGCTTGCTGAAATTGGTCCCATGTCACCGTGGCTATGGGGTAGGTGACAGTGTAATTCTCACACCATGATGTTGTTAGTCCATCCAACTGATGTGCGGCAAAACACACCTTCTCAGCATCAGTACATCCTGCAATGGTTAACTCCCTTCCAATCCTGCGGAGCCAAACATCTGCTACTATAGGCTCGGTGCTACTGGAAAACATCGGCGGCTGCAACCTCAGAAAATGGGCTAAGTTGTCAACTGGTGGTGGTGGTGGATTGTTGTTGTTGCCTTGGTTCTGAACTAACAACTGCATCAGGGTATTTTGCTGCTGGATCAACTGAGTGAGCTCCGGTGGGAAAGCAAATCCGGGATCACGTCTCGGAGGCATCTGATGGGTTTAGAGGGGAGAGATTAGAATAGAATGAGGTCTAATGAGAAAGCACTACCCATATGCACATGAGACAAACACAAACATTTCACTCAATCAAGCAAGCAAGGCATACAATCGGTCTAACTATCGTAAAAGTGCTCGGACTACTCTATTTACATGGTGGAATACCACTACTGATGTGGTGGTCTACTAGAAATATTCCTCGGTTGCAGACTCCATGATATCTGCTCCAGCTTCGTCTTCAAAGTCATCATCGCTCAGGTCAGAGTCGGTGTCGTCGATGATGATGTAGTCTTCCGGGCGAATCTCCTTGGGTTCTTCGTCTTCTTCTACTGGTGTGGGGTCTCCCATGAATATCCCGATCTTCTTAATCAGGTCTTCATTCTTCTCCACTAGTATGACGATTTCCTCCTCATAATCTTCACGTGTAGCCTTGAGTTCTTCCTCCAGTTCCGCAATCCTGGTCATTGCCTTCTTCAGATCTATCATGCCTGCGCACATCTGGTTCTCCTGGCGTCGAATGTGTTGGTTTAGTTCCTGGATGAAAGCTGCAATTGATCTATCCTTCCTAGTGATGATCATCTCCCATTGCTTGTCTCAGCACCCATAGATCTGGTAGATAGTGTCTTTAAGCTCTTTTTGATAAACTTCTCCAATGCGTCCCATGGTGATGTGAGCTACCATACTCTTTCCTAAACTCCAGGTTGGTGCATCAAAGGAAAACTATATGGGTTTAGTGACTGGTGTGAAGGTCCTTCCTAGAGCTTGAACTTGAATCATCCATCGCTCCTCTTCTGGTAAAGTGGTGTTGTAGGTCCCGGTGAAGCTTGGTATTCCTATGTTCAGGTACCTAGTGACTTCCTTCAAGTGTCATCCAAAAGGTGCTTCTTCATCCGGTTGTGCAAACTTGTTCCTTGCGTCCACCATCCTAAAGAGTAGAAAATGGAGAGGAGTCAGAAATGAGAAGAGAATAGTGATCTATGGCTTTTAGCTTAGTGGTCGTGTCCTACACTCAGCGTGTGCTCTGATACCATCTTGTAGTGACCCGACCTCAAACGGTCAAGTCTCTATGCTTCAGTGTCATCCCTGGATCGGTAATGCTGACACACACAGTACTCAAGGATTTATAACAGAGTAGCAATCACACACTTATTACATCGATGTCTTCGAAGAGAACTTATTACAATAAATATGGCTTAAGGCCATCTAATACGATAACAACGGAAGGCTTGGAAGATAAAGTGAGTCCATCAACTCCAACGGCATAGCTGAGCTGCACGACAATGACCTAACGAACCTTACTCCTCATCTGAAAAGTCTGCAACATAATACGTTGCAACCCGAAAATGGGTCAGCACATGGAATATGCTGGCAAAATAACACATTAGAGCAAGAACAGAATAATGCTATCACTACATGCATATTTGGCAGGTGGAAAGCTCTAAGGTTACAGTTTTTGCGAAAAGCCAATTTTTCCCTACAACAAAGGAATAGATTTTAATTTAACTATCATGGTAGTTGAAACATCAGTGAGAAGGTTCCTCCAACTCAATCCCAATTAAGGTAATTATCAACCCAACAATATTAATTTAGAGTGATGAGATACTTAAGATACTCCAAGTACTAGATACTCAAGATTGCCCATAACCGGGGACACGGCTAACCATGATTAGTTTATACACTCTGCAGAGGTTTGCACACTTTTCCCCACAAGACTCGATCTCCTCCGTTGGTTTTCTCACACTACAGGGTGTTTGAGAAATGGATGACCGAGACACAGTCTTTCGGAAACATTAACTCTCTACTCCGGGCAGACCATACCAAACCTAAAATCCCACTACCTGCTGATCCACCTCTTCAAGAGCTTCACGTAACTTACTCAACTATGCTAGAGCCCATAATAGCTTGTGGCTGCACACGGAAGTTTCTAGCAAGAACAATCTCAGTTCCCTTTGAGCCTAGGTGGCGGTCCATATGAAGATCACACGGGTACTCCGGGATTTCCAAAAAATACAGGCAACACTGGGTACTCCAGGTGCCTCAATCCACCCATATGTGTAGTTAAGTTGCCACCTTAAGTTGAACCATTAATTATCAATCTCACATATGTCATGGATTTCACTCACCAAACCTCGTCTATGAGCATAGCATAGTAATATAAGCAACGCGTAGAAGTAACTCCCAAGTGTTTGAATGTAACAGGGTAATAGGTTCTACCTCATCAACTACTTCCCAACCCACATGTTAATGACATCCTAACCATGCAATGTTTGAGGATTGGTACTAATGCATAAAAACTGGGTGATAAAGGGATATGATCAAAGTGTTACTTACCTTGCTGACGATCCGCGTAACCTAGAGACTCCAAATAACACGATTCGCACTCCGGGAATTCTATCACAAACAAACAATAACTTACATAAGCAATCAAGCTAAGAAACACGGGTAAATCTCAAATAAGAAGATCTAACTAGAAAGTTCAACTTAAGAACTCCGGTTTGCAAAAAGAATCAAATCGAATGGAGCAACGAAACTCAAATGGCGAAAGAAACAAGATCCGTTTACTAATCTGGACCTAGGTCAAATTTTACAGTAGCATAAACTTTTGCAAGTTGGTTAAGCGAAAAGAGGGTCTCAAGACGAAGATCTAGGCGCTTGAATCGCGTGATTCCGACTAACGAGCGAAAAGATAAACTAGAACGAAAATCGGATCAGAAATCGTGATCAGAAATAATCGCGGAATAATCCGATAAAAGAAAACTGACGAACAGGCTAACGAACGAGCGTTCGTTATCTATAACTAACGAGCGAAAACCGTTCGTTAAAACGAATGTACGGACGAACGTCCGCTAAAAAGAAAAACCGGGAAAAACCGGTGAACCAAAAAAACGAGTTAGGGTTTTCCTTAAAAAACGGATCGGTTTTCTTTTCAAAAAAAACCGGCGGTCTACCTCGTCGGTCCGGCCAGGCACGACGGCGACGGCGTGACGGGGCGTGGCAGCGGGCAGGCGGCGGCGCGGGCGCGGCAGTGGCAGGCGACGGCGGCTGCGGCGGCTTGGGGCGAGTGTCACACCCTGATTTTCATGCCACAACTCTTAAGCTAATAAATCATGATAAAATGTGGTTTGACAAAAACTTTTGAGTGTTTTAGACCTTGCCTTGTTTGTATTTTGTCTGTTGTTTGCTAGTGCTCTAAAAATCAAATAAATCCTCCAACTCCTATACTTCATCTCCTTGCTCCAAAATCTTGAACCAATGATCATGCCATGTGTATAGAGCAATATAGTATTTTCTTACAAAAATAATTTGGCCAAAAAGTATTTTCAAAAATTAGTTTTCCAAAAACCCCTAAATTAAGATTTGTACTGCAAGTACTTAATTCAGGTGTACTAAAAATCTTTCCAAAAATATGTTTGACTCCTATTAGATATAGGATACCCAGAAACCACAAAAATATAATTTTAAAAGTTATTTTCCTATTTGATTTAAATGCTTTTTCTTAAGGACAGAAATGGTCTTTAATAGGTTAAAATTATTTTAAAGCTTTAAAAAAAATTGAGAAAAATTAGGGAGACTCAATGGACATATATTTTCCATATATATGAGTTTCAACACATGGTCATGATCAAAATATTGGACAAAACCTCCCAAAACCATTTCTGCTCATTTCAAGGATTTGAAATATTTCTACAGGAAATATTTTCATAAAAATCCAAGAAAATTCTAACATGTCACATATGACATTTTTGATGATCTTGCCAAGTACCATGTCATGGAGAATAGTATAACCCCATGAAACCCTCTCAAAACCACTTCTGTCCTTTTTCAAGTTTGAACATTTTTGCACTGTCAAACATGTCCAAATGCTCTCAAACTTGGTGCACATGCTCAAATGGTCTAATTATCATCAGACCAAATGGCACAAGTTGAGAGAATTTATCTTGCTCAAAGTACCCCAAAACCCTTCTTCAGAACCAAATTTGAACAACTCTACATTGCAACTGTCTCCTTTTGATCTCAATTTTTGTGGACATGTTCACAATCCTCAAATGGTGACACTACACCAAGTGGTGCATCAAGGAGAATAGATTGCATGACTAAATCTTGGTAAAGCCATTTCTGTGATTTCTAGGGTTTACCAAAGTTACATTGGCTACTTTGCCCAAATGAGCTCAAACTTGGTGGAACATCCTACTTCTATGTGTCATTTCACCCTGTGGAGTTTCATGGCAATTGGAAATCATTTGCTTGCCAAAACCTTTATCAAACACCTTCTGCTACTTTTCAAAAATCACCATTTTGACCACTAAAACTATTCTCCTTGAGCTCAACTTTTTACCACAGCCCCTCCTAGACCTCCTCTACCTCCAGTAACAATGGCTGCACCTCAGCTCAATGATTGACGGGTGAAACCACTTCATTTACCCCTCTGGACAGCCCCTGTACCTCTCTTCCTCACCCCCTCCTCACTCCAATGGCCATCCATGGCATCCAATGCACCACCCCATTTCTTTACTCACTCCTAGACCTGCTAGACACCAAAAGACGCGCTCACCATGCATAAAAGAATGGCCATGCCGGCCATTTGGGCGCTCTGGAGCACGCTACAGTGCGCTCCCGCACTGTAGCCGCCCCCTTCCAACCACCTCCGGCCACCTCAGGCCTCCCCCGCGCGCCTGCCGATGCGCCTCGGCGTCCGCAACATGCTACGCGGTCGGCCCCCTCCTCTCTCCTCCTCCCCGCGCCTCCGCACTAGCAAACACCGGCTGCCCGAGCGCGCCAATGGCGCGGCTCACACGCGCGCGCCTCTGACCTCTCCCCACCCCCTCTCTCTGTCCCTCCTGACGTAGTCGACGTCCAGGAACACCCCAGACACCATGCCCTCTTCCCCCGAGCCCTGCAGCGATGAGAAGGAGCCCGCCGGTGCACGAGTCCACGGCACCCCGCCATTCACCTATTTAAAGGCCTCCCCGAGCCCTCTCTCCTCACCACTCGCTCTCTGCACCGCCAAAACATCCCCCTGCGCCCCCAGTTCCTCTCCATAACCGCCCGAGCTCGAGATCGAGCTCGAGCTCCGCCGCTTTGGCTCGCCGGAGTTCGCAAGGTACAGGCCTCCCCCGCTCCTCCTCTGCCTCGATCTGGAACCCCTGCAGCCCTATGATCCTTTCACCCTTGTTTCCCCTCTCTGTAGCTGCCGGAAACGGCCGGAACCGTCGGCGCCCGAAGCCCCTCCGCCACGTGACCTCGTCGCCGGCGAACCAGGCCACCCCGGTGACCGGTTCCACCTCCACCCGAACGGCGACGCCAAGCTGAGCCCGTCCCTTCCCTTGTCCAAGCTCGCCATGCCCTGCATTGTCGCCGGTGAGCTCGCCGCCCTCTCTGACCCAAGGTTGACAACGACAGCCGTGGGGCCCGTCCGTAAGCCTCACATCCTGATGCCTGGGCCCCGCCCGTCATGTACAAACCTGGCGCGCGCATGCACCAGTGCGCTGGGCCGGCCCGCTGCCTATCCCTCGCCCAGTGCGCAGGATAAGGTTAAAACCTTATTTCCTTTTTCTTTTCCTAGTCAACTTCAAAAATCCATAAACAATTCAAATTAACTCCAAATTTGATGATTCAAATTTCTAGTAGTTTCTAAATTCATTCCCTACCATATGGTGCTACTTGCACATTTTTACAGAAATATTTCTTTCACAAATATTTAACAAATCCTATTTTTCCATTTCTTTGATAAACTTTAGAAAATCAAAGAGAGCCCATTTTTGATCCAAATTCCATGATTCAAGATCCCAGGTGTCTATAAGTTCAAAACTTAGTTTTTCAACATTTTTACTAATACTTTCTATATCACCTCAAATAATGGTCTATTTCTTCATATTTGTCAACTTTGCAAATTCATAGGAAAATCATTTCAACTCCAAATCCAGTGAAACCAATTCCTAGATGCTTCTAAAATCATCCTTTGTTAAATGGGTGGCTTTGCCCATTTTTTCAAAAATATGTTTATATTCACTTCTTGCAATTCCATAAACACCTTGATTCCATCATATCAAAATGTTTAGAAATATCCATTGAACCACTTCCAATGAAATCACTTTGGTCATTCCTCATATGACCAAAGGTATCCAATATAAGTCAACTTCATATTTTTAGAGCACATTTATTCTTGCCTTGTTGTGTTGCTTATTGTGATTGTTTCCAACGTTAGTTGCCGAAGTAGACAGAGTACTTGGAGAAGGACCAGAAGATCTCAAGACTCTGACGAACCAGGCAAGCAGCCCTTTGACCATGATGAACCATGTTTCATCATAATAGCATTTTCGTTGTTTCATCAAGTGCATGATATATATCTTGAATGGCAACCTTGGTAGGCTTGCCTCCGTTGCATACTCCATTGATACTTGCATTGATCATGACTCTACCCTTGCTTAGAGTTGTGTTGGTGGGTTGTAGAAATATGCTATAGTAGATGGCTACGCAAAGTGGGTCAGGGTTATGCATGGAAAGAAACAAGTGTGGTTTGACATACTTGCAAACAGCCCAGTGGGTGCCACTAATGCCCCTGGGAGATCATGATGAACTAGGTCACTACTTGGTGGAGCGGTAGTGTACCGAGGCTCGATAAAAGTGTTGTTTACAAAGACGGATTAGATTTAAGATTTTTCGACTGTCCCAACCTTACATGCGCAACCACTCTACCCTTATATGGGAAAGGGCATTATTGATTACCTAGGCCGATACTAGCTTGGAGCCCGCATTACTAGTGACGGGGGAGAGTTGGTGCTCTCTCTCGGGACGGGGTCGTGCCAGGTAGGGCGGCCAAGAACATTTTGATGGGGCACCGGACACACCATTGGTACCCCGTGCTAGTGGTATGTGATGAATATGGGAGCGAGGCTCCACAATTTTAAGATGTGAAATGTTGGGCACGGGGGTTACTGCCAATCGAGTGGACTCTATGTTAGTGTTGTCTAGGGAAATATAGTGATCGGGCGCTTACCCCGGGTACTTGAGGTACCGCGGGTCGTGGATGACACGAAGTTCCCCGGATCTTGTGGGTAAAGTGTGCAACCTCTGCAGAGTGTAAAACTATTCGAATAGCCGTGTCCACGGTCAAGGACAGTTGGGTGGTGCTGCTTAGACTACGTCCATATGTTTCTGACAAACAACACGGTTTGGTAAATCTATTGACGTGATTCGTGAGGAAGTCACGATGAGCTTGGAGCATGAGATGTTCATAACTCTCTCTCGATGTTGATGTCTGTAACCTCCTGATACTTGTTGCAGGCGCATTCATATCCTTGATAAATGTTGATCATACTTGCATGAGAAAAACTAGCTTTCCGCCAAAATGCCAAATGAGCAGTAGTGCCATGCATAATTATTTTGTTATCACCCTTGGGTTGCTTGCGAGTACATTCAAAGTACTCATTGGCTTGCCACTGGTTATTTTATTGGCCAGGCATGAAAGAACATGATATGAAGAAGAGTACCTCGGTGACGAACATGCGAGCTAGGACGCTTCCCAGTCAGAATGCCTGTAGGGTTAAGGCAGATGGCATGGGTCCAAGTTATCGACGAAGATTTCCGCTGCGATGTTATACTCAAGACTTGACCATAATGGTCCTACTTGTGTAATACGGTATGTATGGATGTAAGACTCTTGTTATTCAGCTTCTGTGTGTTCAGTGAGCATTGATCTCTGGGATCACTGTACACGTGCATTCGGTGATCACGACTTATGAGTCGGGGTCCCCACAGAGCTGGTATCAGAGCCATCCTGACTGTAGGAAGCCTTAGTTAGCATGGTCGTTAGTTAGGGTAAAACTATTTCCAAAACTATTACTAGTTTTCAAAACTATCTATACTTCTCTTCCCTTCTCAGTTTTTTTTGAAAACTAAGGTATACTTTCCCTATCGATCTCTTCCCTTCAAAAATATTGCAAACGGTCTCTAGCACCCTCAAGCCCCTGACCACGGGATTCCTTGTAATCCTCGTGGGTAGCCTAGAAGGATTACATCTTGCCAAACACTCACCCACCTCTTCTGAACACAAGATTGGCAACACCACAGCAAGACGATGCCAACAGAAGATACGCCTTTGAAGAATGATGACATGAAGACCCAGAGGACGGTGACACCTTTGAATTTGCCTAGGATGATGCAACATTAGCCTATGATGATCATGGCATAGGATATGCGAGATCATGATATACATCGCTAATAGAGTAACCCTATCACTACCGTTGTTGTATCGGCAACCACCGGTGGATGAGAACCTCGCCATTTGGTCCGCCTCACTATAGTGAGCAGGAAAACGGTTCTCTTCCTCCCCCGCTCTTGGTGTCGATATTGTGATCAACGTAACCGACATGTTGGATCTCTACTATGCCTTGTTAATGTCATTGCATAAAGGATTACCTACCTGGTACCATCGACGCCTTAGAAGACAAAACGGGATCGTCATGAATAAGAAGACAACAGAAGACCGAGTCAATGCCTGCTACGAGAAGCCACCTTCACCCCATCACTTCAACAGGCGAAAAGTTGTTGAAGAATCTTCAGGCCCAACCCGGATCGTTTCATCAAACAACTACAAGAGACGTAGCGACACCTGAGGAAAACTCAGAAGACTGCACGAGGCTCAAGGCACGATTACTGAGTCCGAGAACCCCTAGGGTAGGATGAGTCGTGTACCCCCTATGCGCAGTCGAGTCCGTATGATGGTTCGAATAGAACCATGATTGTGTCTTGCTTGTTTTTATTTGTTTGTGTTTTGATATAGGTCGCACTTTTGCCCTAGGCAACAAGTATGCGACTATATCACCTTCCTTACCTTGTTTCTTTTGTTTGGCCCTTTTTGCCACCCGTTGTTTGCACCTGCACTATAGAACCCCCCTTTAGGCATCCCCCTTTATGCTACTTATCCCTCTCATCTCTCTCCTCAACTGAAGACCAGCAAGACAAGATGCACCAAGGAGTCTACTTCGGCGACCAACTAGCACTGAAGAACTTTTCTACAGCCTCCTCGACCAAGTAAAACCCCATAGAGTCATGTTTAACCCCCCCCCCCCCCCCCCAGACTAGAAACCCATTCTTAGACCCTTCGAGACTTCACGAGATACCCCAGCTCGAGTCCTTAACCATGTGCTTAACCCATAGAATTGCAAGAGAACCAGTTAAGCCTCCGTAACCTTGCTTATCATTGGGCTCATTATGGAACTAGTGAACGAAGTGAGCAAGCACATTGTCACCCTAATATAGCACAAGAACTGACGATGCCATAAGGAAGACCAATTTGAGGATATAGGAATAGAGGACAAATGACTCCATGAGTTTGTATCAGTGACCCTGAGGAATTATCTGAGACTTTGGTAAATCATGAGTGATGATTGGATTTGGCCTATACGAGATGATGCTTTCGATGGTATAAGGTTATTTGTTGGAAGGACTAGATAGACTATTGGCATCTCAGAAACCGTGCTTAAGGATAAGATAATAAAATGTTCACTCACACACTAGAATCCTTGAAACCCTTAAGCCCTACTAAGCCACAACATGGTCGGGTTATTACCATAGGTCTTGACTCTAAATCGAGAACACCTCGGACCATACTCAACCGTGACCATCACCAATGCCTCATCCCACCTTACGTACCCCATAGACTTCATGGAGTGCTTGGACAAGTTAGTTGTCATCCTTCCTTGATGACATACTTGTCTACCCGAAGATGGAAGAAGAGCCATTCAGCTAGTCAAGGAACATTTGAAGACCGCCATGTCAAGGAGGAAGAACTACACCAACCACCATCGTCAAGGAGTGAAATTTCTCATCAAAGACCAGGTGTATCTGCAAGCCACTTCTCTCAAAGGAACCAAGCATTTCCATGCCAAGGGAACCAACACCAAGGTTCATCAGCCCCCTCCGAGATCACCTCAATATGAAGAGTAGACGGCTACCAGCTAGACTTACCATCTGAGTTACCCATTGTGCACAACGTTTTCCACGCATCACACTCCGAAAACGTTTCCAACTTCCTAACTAGCCCGACCTCTACTAGGTCATCGACCACGAGCCATCGACCTCCAGCCCAATATGACTTACGCGAGAGATCCCAATTGAAATCTGGATCAAGCAGGACGACAAACACGAAGCCATGCCATCGAGTACTTCAAGGTTCAATGGAGCACCAAACGGAAGCAGAAGCAGTATGAGGACGTGAAGACTACCCCAAATCCAAGTTTCCGTATTCCTTTTTGCGCCTAGTCTGGGAATCTCGGGGACGAGATTCTTGTAAGGGGGGTAGGTCTGTCACACCCTAATTTTCACGCCACAACTCTTAAGCTAATAAATCATGATAAAATGTGGTTTGACAAAAACTTTTGAGTGTTTTAGACCTTGCCTTGTTTGGATTTTGTCTGTTGTTGCTAGTGCTCTAAAAATCAAATAAATCCTCCAACTCCTATACTTCATCTCCTTGCTCCAAACTCTTGAACCAATGATCATGCCATGTGTATAGAGCAATATAGTATTTTCTTACAAAAATAATTTGGCCAAAAAGTATTTTCAAAAATTAGTTTTCCAAAAACCCCTGAATTAAGATTTGTACTGCAAGTACTTAATTCAGGGCAGTAAAAATCTTTCCAAAAATATGTTTGACTCCTATTAGATATAGGACTCCCATAAAACACAAAAATATAATTTTAAAAGTTATTTTCCTATTTTATTTAAAAACTTTTTCTTAAGGCCAGAAATGGTCTTTAATAGGGAAAAATTATTTTTTTGTTTCAAAAATATTTGACAAAAATCAGGGAAACTCAATGGACATATATTGTCCATATATAAGAGTTTCAACACATGGTCATGTTCAAAATATTGGACAAAACCTCCCAAAACCATTTCTTCTCATTTCAAGGATTTGAAATATTTCTACAGGAAATATTTTCATAAAAATCCAAGAAAATTCTAACATGTCACATATGACATTTTTGATGATCTTGCCAAGTACCATGTCATGGAGAATAGTATAACCTCATGAAACCCTCTCAAAACCACTTCTGTCCTTTTTCAAGTTTGAAATTTTTTGCACTGTCAAACATGTCCAAATGCTCTCAAACTTGGTGCACATGCTCAAATGGTCTAATTATTCATCTAGACCAAATGGCACAAGTTGAAGAGAATTTTATCTTGCTCAAAGTACCCCAAAACCCTTCCTGTTCAGAACCAAATTTGAACAACTCTACATTGGCAACTTTCTCCTTTTGATCTCAATTTTTGTGGACATGTTCACAACCTCAAATGATGACACTACACCAAGTGGTGCATCAAGGAGAATAGATTTGCATGACTAAATCTTGGTAAAGCCATTTCTGTTGATTTCTAGGGTTTACCAAAGTTACATTGGCTACTTTGCCCAAATGAGCTCAAACTTGGTGGAACATCCTACTTCTATGTGTCATTTCACCCTGTGGAGTTTCATGGCAATTGGAAATCATTTGCTTGCCAAAACCTTTATCAAACACCTTCTGCTACTTTTCAAAAATCACCATTTTGACCACTAAAACTATTCTCCTTGAGCTTAACTTTTTACCACGGCCCCTCCTAGACCTCCTCTACCTCCAGTAACAATGGCTGCACCTCAGCTCAATGATTGACGGGTGAAACCACTTCATTTACCCCTCTGGACAGCCCCTGTACCTCTCTTCCTCACCCCCTCCTCACTCCAATGGCCATCCATGGCATCCAATGCACCACCCCATTTCTTTACTCACTCCTAGACCTGCTAGACACCAAAAGACGCGCTCACCATGCATAAAAGAATGGCCATGCCGGCCATTTGGGCGCTCTGGAGCACGCTACAGTGCGCTCCCGCACTGTAGCCGCCCCCTTCCAACCACCTCCGGCCACCTCGGGCCTCCCCCGCGCGCCTGCCGATGCGCCTCGGCGTCCGCAACATGCTACGCGGTCGGCCCCCTCCTCTCTCCTCCTCCCCGCGCCTCCGCACTAGCAAACACCGGCCACCCGAGCGCGCCAATGGCGCGGCTCACACGCGCGCGCCTCTGACCTCTCCCCACTCCCTCTCTCTGTCCCTGCCGACGTAGTCGACGTCCAGGAACACCCCCGACACCATGCCCTCTTCCCCCGAGCCCTGCAGCGAGGAGAAGGAGCCCGCCGGTGCACGAGTCCATGGCACCCCGCCGTTCACCTATTTAAAGGCCTCCCCGAGCCCTCCTCTCCTCACCACTCGCTCTCTGCACCGCCAAAACATCCCCCTGCGCCCCCAGTTCCTCTCGATAACGGCCAAAACTCCGCCGCTTTGGCTCGCCGGAGTTCGCGAGGTACAGGCCTCCCCCGCTCCTCCTCTGCCTCGATCTGGAACCCCTGCAGCCCTCTGATCCTTTCACCCTTGTTTCCCCTCTCTGTAGCTGCCGGAAACGGCCGGAACCGTCGGCGCCCGAAGCCCCTCCGCCACGTGACCTCGTCGCCGGCGAACCAGGCCACCCCGGTGACCGGTTCCACCTCCACCCGAACGGCGACGCCAAGCTGAGCCCGTCCCTTCCCTTGTCCAAGCTCGCCATGCCCTGCATTGTCGCCGGTGAGCTCGCCGCCCTCTCTGACCCAAGGTTGACAACGACAGCCGTGGGGCCCGTCCGTAAGCCTCACATCCTGATGCCTGGGCCCCGCCCGTCATGTACAAACCTGGCGCGCGCATGCACCAGTGCGCTGGGCCGGCCCGCTGCCTATCCCTCGCCCAGTGCGCAGGATAAGGTTAAAACCTTATTTCCTTTTTCTTTTCCTAGTCAACTTCAAAAATCCATAAACAATTCAAATTAACTCCAAATTTGATGATTCAAATTTCTAGTAGTTTCTAAATTCATTCCCTACCACATGGTGCTACTTGCACATTTTTACAGAAATATTTCTTTCACAAATATTTAGCAAATCCTATTTTTCCATTTCTTTGATAAACTTTAGAAAATCACATAGAGCCCATTTTTGATCCAAATACCATGATTCAAAATCCTAGGTGTCTATAAGTTCAAAACTTAGTTTTTGAACATTTTTACTAATACTTTCTGTATCACCTCAAATAATGGTCTATTTCTTCATATTTGTCAACTTTGCAAATTCATAGGAAAATCATTTCAACTCCAAATCCAGTGAAACCAATTCCTAGATGCTTCTAAAATCATCCTTTGTTAAATGGGTGGCTTTGCTCATTTTTTCAAAAATATGTTTATGTCCACTTCTTGCAATTCCATAAACCCCTTGATTCCATCATATCAAAATGTTTAGAAATATCCATTGATCCACTTCCAATGAAATCACTTTGGTCATTCCTCATATGACCAGAGGTATCCAATAAAAGTCAACTTCATATTTTTAGAGCACATTTATTCTTGCCTTGTTGTGTTGCTTATTGTGATTGTTTCCAACGTTAGTTGCCGAAGTAGACAGAGTACTTGGAGAAGGACCAGAAGATCTCAAGACTCTGACGAACCAGGCAAGCAGCCCTTTGACCATGATGAACCATGTTTCATCATAATAGCATTTTCGTTGTTTCATCAAGTGCATGATATATATCTTGAATGGCAACCTTGCTAGGCTTGCCTCCGTTGCATACTCCATTGATACTTGCATTGATCATGACTCTACCCTTGCTTAGAGTTGTGTTGGTGGGTTGTAGAAATATGCTATAGTAGATGGCTACGCAAAGTGGGTCAGGGTTATGCATGGAAAGAAACAAGTGTGGTTTGACATACTTGCAAACAGCCCAGTGGGTGCCACTAATGCCCCTGGGAGATGATGATGAACTAGGTCACTACTTGGTGGAGAGGTAGTGTACCGAGGCTCGATAAAAGTGTTGTTTACAGAGACGGATTAGATTTGAGATTTGTCGACTGTCCCAACCTTACATGCGCAACCACTCTACCCTTATATGGGAAAGGGCATCATTGATTACCTAGGCCGATACTAGCTTGGAGCCCGCATTACTAGTGATGGGGGAGAGTTGGTGCTCTCTCTCGGGATGGGTTCGTGCCAGGTAGGGCAGCCAAGAACATTTTTATGGGGCACCGGACACACCGTTGGTACCCCGTGCCAGTGGTATGTGATGAATATGGGAGCGAGGCTCCACAATTTTAAGATGTGAAATGTTGGGCACGGGGGTTACTGCCAATCGAGTGGACTCTATGTTAGTGTTGTCTAGGGAAATATAGTGATCGGGCGCTTACCCCGGGTACTTGAGGTACCGCGGGTCGTGGATGACACGGAAATTCCCCAGATCTTGTGGGTAAAGTGTGCAACCTATGCAGAGTGTAAAACTATTCGAATAGCCGTGTCCACGGTCAAGGACAGTTTGGTGGTGCTGCTTAGACTATGTCCATATGTTTCTGACAAACAACACGGTTTGGTAAATCTATTCACGTGATTCGTGAGGAAGTCACGATGAGCTTGAGCATGAGATGTTCATAACTCTCTCTCGATGTTGATGTCTGTAACCTCCTGATACTTGTTGCAGGCGCATTCATATCCTTGATAAATGTTGATCATACTTGCATGAGAAAAACTAGCTTTCCGCCAAAATGCCAAATGAGCAGTAGTGCCATGCATAATTATTCTGTTATCACCCTTGGGTTGCTTGCGAGTACATTCAAAGTACTCATTGGCTTGCCACTGGTTATTTTATTGGCCAGGCATGAAAGAACATGATATGAAGAAGAGTACCTCGGTGACGAACATGCGAGCTAGGACGCTTCCCAGTCAGAATGCCTGTAGGGTTAAGGCAGATGGCATGGGTCCAAGTTATCGACGAAGATTTCCGCTGCGATGTTATACTCAAGACTTGACCATAATGGTCCTACTTGTGTAATACGGTATGTATGGATGTAAGACTCTTGTTATTCAGCTTCTGTGTGTTCAGTGGGCATTGATCTCTAGGATCATTGTACACGTGCATTCGGTGATCACGACTTATGAGTCGGGGTCCCCACAGCGAGGCGGCGGTGGTGGTGAGTGGTGGTGGTCGGGGGGCGGGCGGTATTTAAGGGGAGGGGTGCCATGGGGGAGGGGCAAAGGGCGGCGGCGGCGGAGTCGTAACCGGACGCCGATCCGGCTTGGGGCGTGGCGGCGTCGGTCTCCGGAGGGAGACGGCCTCGCGGGGGAGATGGGCCAGCGGCTGGGCTTCGGCCAAGTTTGCCCTGGTGTTTTTTTAAGAATTCTGCCAAAACTAAAAAAATCCTAGAAAATAAAATGAAATTCTAAAAATGCCAAAACTAATTTTCTCCGTCTAAATAAAATATTTAGAACTAGATGAACATTTTCTTGTCCCTAAAATGCAATTTTGAAAACGTGCAATTTTTCTAATGCAAACAAAATTGCAAATAAGATCCAAAATAAAACCAATATTGATTTTAATATTTTTCCTCCAATATTTCATTTATTTTGGTGAAGTCATGTTATCTCCTCTCATATATTTTAATATGAAATATTTTCGGAGAGAAAATAATTAAAACCAAAATCCTCGTTTCAAAATTTGATAAAAAAATCAAATTTGAAAACCGGGGAAATCCCCAACTCTCTCCGAGGGTCCTTGAGTTGCTTAGGATTTTGAAGATCGCGAGACGAAATGCAATAAAATATGATATGCAAGAATGATCTATGTATAACATTCCAAATTGAAAATTTGGGATGTTACATGCGACACAGGGTTCGGCCGTAGGCCGAGTGGCTGTCGACCACTACTTTGAAGAAGTTCTTGAAGGCGCTCGTTCGATAGAGGCTCAGTGCTCGAAGAATGTTATGTTCAAGTGACATGTATTCCCATTGTAAAAACAATGTTTTATTGAATTGTCAAGGCTGTATTTATACTTTTGCCTGAAAGTACTATGGTGCCTCCTGTGCGGCCGTTTATGTATATATGTGTATAACCTGGAAGTTTGCAGTCGTCGTCCTCCGCTCCCACGCACATAATGCGGGGGTGTTCGCAAAAGATGCATATTCACACTTGATCCAACGTCTTGGTCCGTTAAGGAGGTGATAGCGTAGCGAACTAGGCAATCGGACTATATTGCATTAACACTTTCACTTAGCCATAGGAGTTTGACAGTGGGGCTACTATGTAGCCCCTGGTACTTCTGCGCTCGTCTGAATACGAGGCGCATACGTACGTGACCGGGAAACGGCCCTTCGTTAATGCAGAGGAATCCCGAAGATTCCAATGAGTCATCGAGTGGTTGACCAGTCTCTCGCTATATCATGACAGTCAGTTTTCGGCTTTCTCTACTGAGGTGCTCATCCGGATCAACCAGGGCACAATCGCAGTAGTTCTCCCAGTGCTACCTTAGCCGATATAAGGAAATGTAAGGTACCAAAACATGGGAGCCAGGCAAACCCAACATTTGACCAAAGACATGATTCGGAGCTGATGCATATAGGTCCAAACTCGCGACGCCGAACACTCCCTAAGGTGTTCGGTCTTTGTAACATATATCGGGCTAAACAATGCCCTTAATAAGAAACCCCATGTGTCCAGGTACATGCAAAATCCTGGTGTGGCCACATGCCAATAACACCAGCATCCTTCTCGGTTGTGTGGAGTATCCGGAGGATGTGAGCAACAAGAGACAGTAAAAAAAGGTTTACGCAGGGTCTTAATCTAAAAAGAAACCTTTGGGCGGGTCCCTGTTGCACGTCTGCACCTGTGTCTCCGTTGTGCCGTGTCCTGGATGGGTGCAGCACGATTGTCATCTGCAAAAGGAAAGAACTTAGGTGAAGGTTGTCGTGCCAAAAAAGAGAAGAGTTGGTTATTATTAATGAACTATCGAAATTCAAGAGAAACCAAGTTGAGCCGGGCCCTGATTACACGCGGAAAGCCCCTGGTGTCATTTTATGAGGGTTTGAAAACAAATCTCATGTATATATGATGGAACACCGGATTCGTCTAACCATGTCCGTGGTCTTGACGACCTGCCATTTTTCTGGTTGGTGAGGTCGTCTTAGTTTGCGGCTGCTAGAGCCTCCGCATCCTCTTCCGTAGGTAAAAACGTTAGGTATTTCCGCTAACTGTAATGATGCCACATGGACCGGGCATCTTGATCTTGAGAAAAGCATAATGCGGTACTGCGTTAAAACGAGCGAAAGCCCCCCTTCCGAGTAGTGCTTGATAATCACTTCAGAATGGAGTGATGTGAAAAGTTAACATTTCGCATTGGAAGTTATCGGGAGAACCGAATACCACCTCTAGTGGTAGAGAGCCCGTACAGCGGGCCTCTTGGCCTGGTATTACTCCCTTGAAGGTAGTATTACTGTGGCTTATTTGTGTCGGGTATATACCCATTTTGTGGATTGTGTCCAGATATATTAGATTTAGGTCACTGCCGCCGTCCATGAGGATCCGTGTGAAATGGTACCCCTTTACTATTGGGTCTAGCACCAAGGCCGTCGGTCCTTCACGCTGGATATTTGTAACGTGATCCTGACGATCAAAAGTGATCGGGCATGCCAACCAGTGGTTGAACCTAGGGGTGACGGGCTCTATGGCGCGTGTGCATCGGAGTGCATGATTGCGTCTCCTCTTTGTCACATGGATTACGTTTACTGTTTTAACCTCTGGTGGGAACTTTTTCTGTCCTCCGGCGTTTTGCTGGCGAGGTTCATCCTCGTCTTTGCTTGGTGTCTCTTCCCCTTTGTATTCGGCGTTTAGCTTATCGACCTGCTTGAAGACCCAACATTCTCTGTGGGTATGATTTGCAGGTTTGTCTTGGGCGCCGTGAATCTGACAGAGTTTGTCAAGAATTTTGTTTAGGCCAGATTGTCCTTCTCTGCTCCCTTTGAAAGGCTTTTTCCGTTGACCTGGTCGGGAGCCCCTGAATCCGGCGTTTACCGCCGTGTTATCTGGGCTACCTTCTTTATTGGGACATTTACATCTATGCCCCTAATTTGCACCCACTCTCAGATTTACCCCTAATTTCAAAGCCTGCTCAAATTTGCCCCTCCGCCGTTAGGTGCACTTACAGAAATACCCTTCTCTGTCGTTACCGTCCGGTCAAAGCAGGTCAAAGCCGGTCAAAGGGCTTTGACCGTCCTGAAAAAAATAGCAAAAAAATTCAAAAAAATCTGAAAATTTGTGGGATCAAAGATACTCAGGTTTGCAAGGTGCGTGAAAAGTTCTGTGTTGTTTGTACATTCCAGGAGCTCGAGTCAGAGGAAAAACAATAAATATGTAAGCCTATGAACAGTAAATTCAAAAAAATAGCAAGAAAATTCAAAAAAATATGAAATTTTTTGACATCAAAGAGGTGCGAGTCTGCAAGCTGCGTGCAAATTTTTGTTGTGTTTGGACATTGGAGGGGCTTGTGGAGAAAAAAAAAACAAAATTTGGCTCGGGAAAAAACTTTGGAAAAAATGACTATATTGTTTTTTCTTGCTAGAGCTCCTCGCATGTCATTTGATCACAAAAACTTGCAAGCACCTTGTGCACCCAAGCCACTTTGATGCCAAAAAATTTCATATTTTTTTAAATTTTCTTGCTATTTTATTTCAAATTTATTGTTCACAAGCGTGCAGATTAACTGTTTTGCTCGCCACGAGCTCCTGGAATGTCCAAATAGCACGAAAATTTGCACACATCTTGGGCACATGAGTATCTTCAATCTCACAAAATTTTAGATTTTTTAGAATTTTTTTTCTATTTTTTTCAGGACGGTCAAAGCTGTTTGACCGAATGGTAACGACGCAGAATGGCATTTCTATAAGGGCACCTAACAGCGGAGGGGCAAATTTGTGCAGGCTTTCGAATTAGGGGCATATCTGATTAGGTGGTGCGAGTTAGGGACAGAAATGCAAATGGCCCTTCTTTATGTCTATGCTTGTTTTTGTTGTGTCGTGGTTTACCATTGCCATCCCTGACTTCGGATGTGCTTGGATCGCTGGTGCTACTACGGGCCAACCAGCTGTCCTCGCCCGCACAAAAGCGGGTCATGAGGCTTGTTAGGGCTGCCATTGTTCTCGGTTTTTCTTGACCGAGGTGTCTGGCGAGCCATTCGTCTCGGACGCTGTGTTTAAAAGCTGCTAAGGCTTCGGCATCCGGACAGTCGACGACTTGGTTCTTCTTGGTGAGGAACCTGTTCCAAAGCTTTCGGGCGGACTCTCCGGACTTTTGGATTATATGACTTAAATCGTCTGCATCCGGAGGTCGGACATAAGTCCCTTGAAAGCTGGCCCGAAAAGCGTCCTCGAGATCCTCCCAACTTCCAATTGAGTTTTCGGGGAGGCTTTTCAGCCAGTGCCTAGCTGGCCCTTTAAGCTTGAGGGGCAAGTATTTAATGGCATGGAGATCGTCTCCACGAGCCATATGAATATGGAGGATGAAGTCCTCTATCCAGACTCCAGGGTCTGTGGTTCCGTCGTACGCCTCTATATTCACTGGTTTCAATCCCTCTGGGAATTCTTGATCCAGCACCTCATCAGTGAAACATAAGGGGTGTGCGGCACCCCTGTATTGGGATGCGCCATGGTGTTCGGACGGTTGTAGTATTCGGCGTTGGTTGTGTACCGTAGCGCACTTCCTAGATCCATAGATAGATCTGGTCACGCCGGATTTTTGACGCAAGTTCTCACGTGAATCGTGTGTTGACTTATGCGTGACTTTGTTAGCCGCTCTATCGCGTTCACAGGGTGGTGGATCCGGCCGGTTGGCCGTATCACCTTCCGGCTGTATGGGCTCTAAGGCCTCATCGTTGAATTCCGGTAATAGTTTGCGCTTTGGATAGCTATTTTGATGGTAACTTCCACCATACTTCGTTACTTTGTTCTACTTGTTGTTGAGCGTATCTTGTGCGACCTTGAGCCTTTGCTTCTGTTTCTTCGGGCTCCTCGCTGTGGCAATAAGCCTTCTGCGGAGGTTTTCTTGATCCAAGTGGGTTTCCGGGATGATGTGTGCATCTTCGTCCAGACTGTTTTCTTCCCTAGACGGGGATTGATGAGGCTTATCTTTGGCGTCATCGTGTTCGGGCATCAGATCCGTACTATGTGTGCAGTTTGCATCTTGATCGTGTTCTGCCACCGGGGTGGTGCAATTGTCGTTTCTTCCAGTCACGTGGACTATTATTATCATTGTTGTTGCTATGGTGGGACTTAGAGCGGCGTCGTTGACGTCGGTGCTCAGGTTCCTTGGAGGGTGCATCCTCCG
Organism: Triticum urartu; assembly: GCF_003073215.2. Classification (NCBI taxonomy): domain Eukaryota; kingdom Viridiplantae; phylum Streptophyta; class Magnoliopsida; order Poales; family Poaceae; genus Triticum; species Triticum urartu. The sequence continues at coordinate 140,732,481 of NC_053025.1, forward strand.
CTGTCTCTTCGCCATTGCCTTCTCTGGGTGCATCCACCATGTATACGTCATGTGATGAAGTAGCGGTCCAGCGTCCTGTGGGCGGTGGTTCTAGTTTGTCTCCTGCATCGTCGTCCATACCGTTGATGTCTTCGGAGTCGAAGTCGAGCATGTCGGTTAAGTCGTCGACAGTGGCTACTAAGTGAGTGGTGGGTGGGCAGCGAATTTCTTCGTCGTCCGCATCCCATTCTAGCTGGACATAGTTCGGCCAAGGTTCTCCTGACAGGGAGAGAGACCTTAATAAATTTAGCACATCTCCGAAAGGTGAGTGCCGAAAGATATTCGCGGAGGAGAACTCCATTGTGGGTGCCCCGTCGGATTCGACAGGCACGGATGTAGGCGGCTCGGAGTCCATGGTCGGGGATAAATCGAGTGGTTCGGTGACACGGCTCTCATAAGGGGTGAAGTCAGTATCTGGTTCTATCACCACTGAGAGTGTGGCCTCCATGGTGGGGTCCATCCCTCCACTTTCGGATGGCACAATTTGCTCCGGGTAAAAGGCCGGAGTAGCTGCGGATGCGATCTCCCGAACACTGTCTGATGGCAGAGTTATGTCTTGCTCGTCGCGACTGTGCGGCGTGTCCGGCATGGGCTCGAATCCATCGAAGATCAAGTCTCCGCGGATGTCGGCCGTGTAGTTCAAGTTTCCAAATCTGACCTGATGGCCAGGGGCGTAGCTTTCGATCTGCTCCAGATGGCCAAGCGAATTGGCCCGCAGTGTGAAGCCGCTGAATACAAAGATCTGTCCGGGGAGGAAAGCCTCACCCTGGACCGCATCGCTAGCGATGATCGAAGGAGCCATCAAGCCTTATGATGACGACACAGAGGAACTCTCAATGAAAGCACCAATGTCGGTGTCAAAATCGGAGGATCTCGGGTAGGGGGTCCCGAACTGTGCGTCTAAGGCGGATGGTAACAGGAGGCAGGGGACACGATGTTTACCCAGGTTCGGGCCCTCTTGAGGGAGGTAATACCCTATGTCCTGCTTGATTGTTCTTGATGATATGAGTATTACAAGAGTTGATCTACCACGAGATCAGAGAGGCTAAACCCTAAAAGCTAGCCTATGGTATGATTGTATGTTGTCCTACGGACTAAAACCCTCCGGTTTATATAGGCACCGGAGGGGGCTAGGGTTACACAAGGTCGGTTACAAAGGAGGACATATACATATCCGTATTGCCTAGCTTGCCTTCCACGCCAAGTAGAGTCCCATCTGGACACGGGACGAAGTCTTCAATCTCGTATCTTCATAGTCCAACAGTCCGGCCAAAGGATATAGTCCGGCTGTCCGGAGACCCCCTAATCTAGGACTCCCTCACACGCATCCTATCGGTTCTTTCTTTGCACTCATCAATGGAAATTCTCATGGCTTTGAGAGACTCATTGATATCATGGTTAGGTGGAATAGATCTAAGTTTCAAAGAATCAACATCAAGAGAAATTCTATCAACGTCCCTAGCCAACTCATCAATCCTAAGCAATTTTTCTTCCATCAAAGCATTGAAATTCTTTTGAGAGGTAATAAATTCTTTAATATTAGATTCAAAATCAGAGGGCATCTTATTATAATTTCCATAAGAATTGTTTTAGGAATTACCATCATTATCAGAGGGATTACTAGGATAAGGCCTAGGATTGGAATTTCCTCTATACGCGTTGTTACCAAAATTGTTCGTACCAACAAAATTCACATCCATAGATTCATTATTACTCTTACTAGCAAATAATTTCATAAGTTCATCCATCTTTCCACTCAAAACATTAATTTCTTCTATCACATGCACCTTTTTATTACTAGATCTTTCAGTATGCCATTGAGAATAATTAACCATAATATTATCTAGGAGTTTAGTAGCTTCTCCTAAAGTGATTTCCATGAAAGTGCCTCCCGCGGCCGAATCTAAAAGATTTCTAGAAGCAAAATTCAATCCGGCATAAAATTTTTGTATAATTATCCACAAATTCAAACCATGAGTAGGGCAATTACGTATCATTAATTTCATTCTCTTCCAAGCTTGGCAACATGTTCATGATCAAGTTGCTTAAAATTCATAATATCGTTTCTAAGGGAGATGATCTTAGCGGGAGGAAAATACTTAGAGATAAAAGCATCTTTGCACTTATTCCATGAATCAATATTAATTTCAGGCAAATACGAAAACCAAGCTTTAGCACGATCTCTAAGCGAAAAAGGAAATAGCTGCAATTTAACAATATCATTATCCACATCTTTCATCTTTTGCATATCACACAAATCAACGAAGCTATTTAGATGGGTAGCGGCATCTTCACTAGGAAGGCCGGAAAATGGATCTTTCATGACAAGATTCAGCAAAGTAGTATTTATTTCACAAGATTCAGCATCGGTAAGAAGAGCAATCGGAGTGCTAATAAAATCACTATTGTTGGTATTGGTGAAGTCACACAATTTAGTGTTATCTTGAGCCATCGTGACAAGCAAGCAAACTAACACACAAGCAAACAAAAAGCAAGCAGGCAAAAAGAGGCAAACGGGAAAGAGAGGGAGGATAGAGAGAGAGGGCAAATAAAACGGCAAGGGTGAAGTGGGGGAGATGAAAACGAGAGGCAAATGGCAAATAATGTAATGCGGGAGATAAGGGTATGTGATGGGTACTTGGTATATTGACTTTTGTGTAGACCTTCCCGGCAACGGCGCCAGAAATCCTTCTTGCTACCTCTTGAGCACTGTGTTGGTTTTCCCCGAAGAGGAAGGGATGATGCAGCAAAGTACCGTAAGTATCTCCCTCAGTTTTTGAGAACCAAGGTATCAATCCAGTAGGAGGCTACGCGCCAGTCCCTCGTACCTGCACAAAACAAATAAATCCTCACAACCAACGCGATAAGGGGTTGTCAATCCCTACACGGCCACTTACGAGAGTGAGATATGATAAGATAATATTTTTGGTATTTTTGTGATAAATATGCAAAGTAAAATAAAAGCAAAGTAAAACGCAAATGAAATAACTAAGTATTGGGAGATTAATATGATGAAGATAGACTCGGGGGCTATAGGTTTCACTAGTGGCTTCTCTCGAGAGCATAAGTATTCTACGATGGGTGAACAAATTACTGTTGAGCAATTGACATAAATGAGCATAGTTATGAGAATATCTAGGTATGATCATGTATATAGGCATCACGTCCAAGACAACTAGACCGACTCCTGCCTGCATCTACTACTATTACTCCACTCATCGACCGCTATCCAGCATGCATCTAGAGTATTAAGTTAATGAAAACAGAGTAACGCCTTAAGCAAGATGACATGATGTAGAGGGATAAACTCATGCAATATGATGAAAACCCCATCTTGTTATCCTCGATGGCAACAATACAATACGTGCCTTGCTGCCCCTACTGTCACTGGGAAAGGACAGCGCAAGATTGAGCCCAAAGCTAAGCACTTCTCCCATTGCAAGAAAGATCAATCTAGTAGGCCAAACCAAACTAATAATTCGAAGAGACTTGCAAAGATAACCAATCATACATAAAAGAATTCGGAGAAGATTCAAATATTGTTCATAGATAGACTTGATCATAAACCCACAATTCATCGGTCTCAACAAACACACCGCAACAAGAAGATTACATCGAATAGATTTCCACAAGAGAGGGGGAGATCATTGTATTGAGATCCAAAAAGAGAGAAGAAGCCATCTAGCTACTAACTATGGACCCGTAGGTCTGAGGTAAACTACTCACACTTCATCGGAGGGGCTATGGTGATGATGTAGAAAACCTCCATGATCGATGCCCCCTCCGGCGGAGCTCCGGAACATGCCCCAAGATGGGATCTCGTGGATACAGAAAGTTGCGGCGGTGGAATTAGGGTTTTGGCTCCGTATCTGATCGTTTGGGGGTACGTAGGTATATATAGGAGGAAGGAGTACGTCGGTGGAGCAACAGGGGCCCCACGAGGGTGGAGGGCGCGCCTGGGGGGGTAGGCGCGCCCCCCTACCTCGCGGCCTCCTCTTTTGTTTCTTGACGTTGGGTCCAAGTCCCCTAGATCATGTTCGGGGAGAAAATCACGTTCCCGAAGGTTTCATTCTGTTTGGACTCCGTTTGATATTCCTTTTCTTCGAAACCCTGAAATAGGAAAAAAACAGCAATTCTGGGCTGGGACTCCGGTTAATAGGTTAGTCCCAAAAATAATATAAAAGTGGATAATAAAGCCCAATAATGTCCAAAACAGTAGATAATATAGCATGGAGCAATCAAAAATTATAGATACGTTGGAGACGTATCAGAAGTGTAGATCTAGGCCTTCTCAACCAATCCCTAAAGAATCAACAAGTTTGATTGGCTAGGGAGAGAGATCAGGCGAAAATGGAACTTGGAGCAACAATGGAGCTTGGGGATAGAAGAGGTAGTCAACTCGGAGAAGAAGACACCCCTTATATAGTGGAAGAACAAATCCAACCGTTATCCACCAACTCATCCTGCAAAGCACGGTACTACCGCGTCGGGGACACGGTACTACCGCAAGGGCACACGGTACTACCACAAGACACTGCGGTAGTACCACCCATGCGGCAGTATCTAGACTAGCCCTGAAGCTGTGAGGCAGAGGGCGGTAGAACCGCTGGCGCGGTACTACCACTCCCCCTTGCGGTACTACCGCAAGGCAGGGATAGCCTAGATTTGTGAAGGCACGGTCGTATAAAAATAAATCCGTGGCAACTTCCGCTGAGTTGGGATCAATGCAAAAACCCGACACGGTAGTACCGTAAGCCAGGAGCTGTACTACCGCGCGGGGCGCGGATGTAAAAAAATTACATCCGCCCGTACTGTTGCGCAAGCTGCTGAACCTGGCCAGAGTGCACGGTACTACCGCACCCCTGGCGCGGTACTACCGCGTGGGGCGCTGATACGTATCCAACGTATCTATAATTTATGAAGTATTCATGCTATTATATTATCAACCTTGGATGTTTTATATGCATTTATATGCTATTTTATATGATTTTTGGGACTAACCTATTAACCTAGTGCCCAGTGCCAGTTTCTGTTTTTTCCTTGTTTTTGAGTTTTACAGAAAAGGAATATCAAACGGAGTCCAATTGACGTGCCAATCTTGACAATTTTTTATGGACCAAAAGAAGACCCCGGAGTAAAAGAATTGGGCCAAGAAAGTCCCGAGGCGTCCACGAGGGTGAGGGGCGCCCCCCCCCAGGCGTGTGGTCCTGCCTCGTGGACGCCTCGGGCACCTCCTTGATGTGAGACCGACGCCAAAAATTCCTATAAATACAGAAACCTCGGAAAATTAACCTAGATCAGGAGTTCCGCCGCCAGAAGCCTCCGTAGCCACCGAAAACCAATCTAGGCCCTCTCTGGCACCCTGCCGGAGGAGGCCATCATCACCGGAGGGCATGGAGGAGGATCCCGGAGGCGCCATCATCACCATGAAGGCCAAGGACAAGAGGGAGAACCTCTTCCCATCTAGGGGGTAGGCCATGGAGGAGGAAGCACAAGGGGGAGAACCTCTCATCCTCTCTCTCGGTGACACCGGAGTGCCATCGGGAGGGGAATCATCGCCGCGGTGATCGTCTTCATCAACATCACCATCATCATCTCTTTTACGCGGTCCACTCTCCCGCACCCCGCTGTAATCCCTACTTGAACATGGTGCTTTATGCCACATATTATGATCCCATGATGTGTTGCCATCCTATGATGTTTTGAGTAGATATCTTTTGTCTTTGGGTTGATTGATGATCTAGATTGCTATGAGTTGTATGTTTTAATTTGGTGGTGTCCTATGGTGCCCTCCGTGTCGCGCAAGCGTGAGGGATTCCCGTTGTAGGGTGTTGCAATACATTTATGATTCGCTTATAGTGGGTTGCGTGAGTGACTGAAACACAAACCCGAGTAAGGGGGTTGTTGCGTACGGGATAAAGAGGACTTGATGCTTTAATGCTATGGTTGGGTTTTACCTTAATGATCTTTAGTAGTTGCGGATGCTTGCTACAGTTCCAATCATAAGTGCATATGATCCAAGTTGAGAAAGTATGTTAGCTTATGCCTCTCCCTCATATGAAACTGCAATAGTGATTACCGGTCTTGTTAACAATTGCCTAGGACAATTCCGCACACCGATCCACCATTATTCCACACTCACTACTTATAATTTTTAGTAATATATTCTAACTTCATGATAACAGCACCTACTTTTATATTTTAGCTCTCTGATATCATACAAAGTTATCCTCTTCATACCCACAACCTAGTTTTATTTCTCGTTGCTAGTTGGAAGCAAACGTTCGGTGTACGTAGAGTCATATCAGTGGAAGATAGGGCTTGAGAGAATATTGATCTTACCTTTAGCTCCATGTGGGTTCGACACTCCATACTTATCACTTCCACCTTTGGAAGTTGCTACGATGATTCCTTGCACTTGGGGATTATCAAGCTCTTTTCTGGCGCCGTTGCCGGGGAGCAATAGCGTGGGGTTGATATTCTCGTGTGTGCTTGTTTGCTTTCTTCACTAAGTATATTTTGTTTTTCCTTTTTTGTTTCTGTTTAGTTGTGGGTGAAACATACAAAAAAATTTAAAAGAATGAAAATACCAAAAAAATAACTTGCCTCTCATGCCTAAAAAGTATTTCAAAAAGAGAATTGATTGGAAAGTTATGCATTGAAGAAGTGAGGGTCGACCTTGAGCACTCGTGTTCATGCTCATGGAAACAATGTAGAATTTTTCATGGAAGTTTCTCTGTAAATAATTATCCCCTTATATATACCCATTGTATTATAAAAATAATGTGCCAAGCTTTGGTTTTAGGATGATTAGATTGCTTGTTTACTATGTGCAGAACAAAAACAAAAACTTTGGCTGTAGCGCGTGATTTTACATTTTTTACTGGAAAGTCAAATGGGTCTGAAACTTTTTTCACATTACTTCTGTATAAATTTTTCAAATTTTTAAATTTATTTCATAATTTTTGGAGTTACATAAGTTTACTTAACCTTCAGATTTCTACAGACTGTCCTGTTTTAGATAGATGCTGTTTTTCGTTTGTTGTTTGCTTATTTTGATGAATCTATGCGTAGTATCGGGGGGTATGAACCATGGTGAAGTTGGAATACAGTAGATATAGTTCTAATATGAAATTGGAATGAGCTTTCAACAGTACCTAAAGGTAGTGATTTGCTTTATTATACTAACGGATCTCACAAAGTTTTTGTTAAAGTTTTTTGTGGATGAAGTGTTCGAAGAACGAGGAGTTACCGATGTGAGAAGAATAAAGAGAGGAAAGATATCAAGATTGGGGATTCCCAAGGCATCCCAAGTAAATATTCTAAGGATACTCAAGCATCTAAGCTTGGGGATGCCCCGGTTGGCATCGCATCTTTCTTCTTCAACAATTATCGGTGTACCTCAGTTTTTGTTTCGTTCACATGATTTGTGTCCTCTGTGTTTTTTGTTCTTACTTTATGAACCATGCTAGTATGATATAGCCCTTCATTGATTTATAGAATGCTTCATGTGATTCACTTATATCTTTTAAGTATGATCTTATAGAATTGCTCTTTGTGCTACACTTAAATCTTTTGAGTATGGTTTTATAGAATGCTTCGTGTGCTTCACTTATACATTTTGAGCTTGGACATTGGTTAGTTTATATTAATTATAGAAAGCTCCATGAACTTCACTTATATCTTTTGGAGTATGAAAAATACTATCATCTAAAGCGGGTTTGGAAGAGTGTCAACTCTAGGAACTAGTGATCCCGCTATTCCGAATGAGAAGAATTTTGCTTATGTGGAGAGTAGAAAAATTTCTATGCTTGTAGATCATGAAAAGAATTCTTTATGTGATGGTTATATTGTTGAAATCATTCATTATGCCACTGAAAATTATTATGAGGGAGGAATACATGCTTGTAATAGTGCAATAATATCAAGTTTTCTCTCTATGTGCTTAAAGTTTTGAAGTTATACTTGTTTTTCCTTCCTATGCTAGTTGATTCTTGTTCCCATAAATTGTGTGCTCAAAAAATCCCTAGGCATAGGAAGTGAGTTAGGTTTAAATGTGCTAGTCATATTCTTCATGATGCTCTCTTTATGTTCAAGTCTTATCTTTCATGTGAGCATCATTGAAATCATCATGCCTAGCTAAAAGGCATTAAAGAAAAGCGCTTGTTGGGAGACAACCCAATATTTACCCTTACTGTTTTTGTGTGTTTACATGATTAAGCTAATGTAGTAATCATGTTTTATAACTTTTGTTTCAATAAAGTGCCAAGTAAGACCTTTGGGAAGACTTGGGTGAAAGTTAATGTGATCTTGCTGTAAAAAACAGAAACTTTGCGCTCACGAGATTAGCTGCCATTTTTTTACAGAAGAGTGCTTTGGTGCTGATTCTTTTTGCAGAAGATTAATAGACAAATTCCTCACGTCCACCAATTTATTTCATAATTTTTTGAGTAGCATAAGTATGGTTAGTGTTCAGATCATTATAAACTGTTCTGTTTCTGACAGATTCTGTTTTCATTGCATAGTTTGCTTGTTTTCTAGTTTCTATGACTTATATTCCTCAATATAAATTATAAAAATGATATGGTACAGTAGGCATTGTGTGATAACAATTACGATCTTGGTCTTTTACAGTACCAAGGTGAATGGTTTACTCTTTATCATACTAACCTATCTCACGAAGTTCCGTTAAGTTTTGTGTGATTGAAGTTTTCAAGCTTTGGGTGAGATATCGATATGAGGAGAATAAGGAGTGGAAAGACCCTAAGCTTGGGGATTCCCAAGGCACTCCAAGGTAATATTCAAGGAAGACTCAAGCGCCTAAGCTTGGGGATGCCCCGGAAGGCATCCCCTCTTTCGTCTTCAAAACTATCGGTATACCTTACTCGGAGCTACATTTTTATTCGTCACATGATATTTGTTTTGCTTGAAGCATATTTTCAATTTTACTTGCTGTTTGAATAAAATCATTGGATCTGAAATCTTAAATGAAAAATAATCCTCCCATGGCTAGTTAATTATTTGACTACTCAGTGTTCTTCACTCATATCTTTTTGGAGTAGTTTGTCATTACTCACGTGCTTCACATATATCCTATGAGTAAATGGTTGAATGAATTGAATATCATAAATCTCAATTTATATATGTTTCATATCCTTATACCATGGGGAGTAATGATTTCACATAGAATAAGTATAGTTAGTAAACTTATTGAAAGTTAGCAAACGTAGAATTGGTCACTTGAACAATTCATGAAAGAATATTGAAGGAAGAGAGATTTCACATATAAATATACTATCTTGGAAATCTTTTGTAATTGTGATCACTCATTAAAATATGACATGCTAAAAGGTTGATGTCGGACAAGGAAGACAACGTAATGGGTTATGTTTTCTTATATCCAAACTAAAGTATATTGTCTTGGATCATCCAACATGTTGAGCTTGCTTTTCCCCCTCATGCTAGCCAAATTATTTGCACCAAGTAGAGATACTACTTGTGCTTCCAAAAATTCCTTAAACCAGTTTTGCCATGAGAGTCCACCATACCTACCTATGGATTGAGTAAGATCCTTCAAGTAAGTTGTCATTGGTGCATGCAATAAAAATTGCCCTCTAAATATGTATGATCTATTAATGTGGAGAAAATAAGCTTTATACGATCTTGTGATGTGGAAGAAATAAAAGCGACGGACTGCATAATAAAGGTCCATATCACAAGTGGCAATATAAAGTGACGTTCTTTTGCATTAAGATTTTGTGCATCCAACCATAAAAGCGCATGACAACCTCTGCTTCCCTCTGCGAAGGGCCTATCTTTTACTTTTATCTTCTACCTTATGCAAGAGTCATGGTGATCTTTGCCTTTCCTTTTTACATTTTATCCTTTGGCAAGCACATTGTGTTGGAAAGATCCTGATATATATATATATATATATATCCAATTGGATGTAAGTTATCATGAACTATTATTGCTGACATTACCCTTGAGGTAAAAGGTTTGGAGGCGAATCTATAAGCCCCTATCTTTCTCTGTGTCCGATTAAAACTTTGAACCCATAAATATCACGTGAGTGTTAGCAATTGTGAAAGACCAAAATGATTGTTGAGTATGTGGATTTTGCTAAATCAAAGCTCTGACATAGACCCTTCCTGAAATTAAGATGAATTGCAATTGTTTGATGACTGAGAATATAGTTTGTTAGTTTCAAGAAAGTTTATGATCTATACTTTAACATGTGAATAGCTTCTTACTTGATCATGAAAATCTTTATGAAGAAGAGCTATTGTTATGATATATAATGATGCTAGAAAAAGTGATTGGAACTATCATTGATGAAACTTACGCACTTGCTAGCATTCACACTTCATAAATTATTTCTTTTATCATTTACCTACTCGAGGATGAGCAGGAATTAAGCTTGGGGATGCTGATACATCTCCAACGTATCTATAATTTATGAAGTATTCATGCTATTATATTATCAACCTTGGATGTTTTATATGCATTTATATGCTATTTTATATGATTTTTGGGACTAACCTATTAACCTAGTGCCCAGTGCCAGTTTCTGTTTTTTCCTTGTTTTTGAGTTTTACAGAAAAGGAATATCAAACAGATTCCAAATGACGTGCCAATTTTTGACGATTTTTATGGACCAAAAGAAGACCCCGGAGTAAAAGAGTTGGGCCAGGAGAGTCCTGGGGCGTCCACGAGGGGGGGGGTGCCCCCCCCCCCAGGCATGTGGTCCTGCCTCGTGGATGCCTCGCGCACCTCCTTGACGTGAGACCGACGCCAAAAATTCCTATAAATACAGAAACCTCGGAAAATTAACCTAGATCGGGAGTTCCGCCACCATAAGCCTCCGTAGCCACCCAAAACCAATCTAGGCCCTCTCTGGCACCCTGCCGGAGGGGGCCATCATCACCGGAGGGCATGGAGGAGGATCCCGGAGGGGCCATCATCACCATGAAGGCCAAGGACCAGAGGGAGAACCTATCCCCATCTAGGGGGAGGCCATGGAGGAGGAAGCACAAGGGGGAGAACCTCTCCTCCTCTCTCTTGGAGGCACCGGAGTGCCATCGGGAGGGGAATCATCGCTGCGGTGATCGTCTTCATCAACATCACCATACTCAACTGTTTTACGCGGTCCACTCTCCCGCACCCCGCTGTAATCCCTACTTCAACATGGTGCTTTATGCCACATATTATGATCCAATGATGTGTTGCCATCCTATGATGTTTTGAGTAGATATCTTTTGTCTTTGGGTTGATTGATGATCTAGATTGGTATGAGTTGTATGTTTTACTTTGGTGTTGTCCTATGGTGCCATGCGTGTCGCGCAAGCATGAGGGATTCCCGTTGTAGGGTGTTGCAATACGTTTATGATTCGCTTATAGTGGGTTGCGTGAGTGACTGAAACACAAACCCGAGTAAGGGGGTTGTTGCGTATGGGATAAAGAGGACTTGATGCTTTAATGCTATGGTTGGGTTTTACCTTAATGATCTTTAGTAGTTGCGGATGCTTGCTTGAGTTCCAATCATAAGTGCATATGATCCAAGTAGAGAAAGTATATTAGCTTATGCCTCTCCCTCGTATGAAACTGCAATAGTGATTATCGTTCTTGTTAACGATTGCCTAGGACAATTCTGCACACCGATCCACCATTATTCCACACTCGTATTTATAATATTTAGTAATATATTCTAACTTCATGATAACAGCACCTACTTTTATATTTTAGCTCTCTGATATCATACAAAGTTATCCTTTTCATACCCACAACCTAGTTTTATTTCTCGTTGCTAGTTGGAAGCAAACGTTCGGTGTACGTAGAGTCGTATCAGTGGCAGATAGGGCTTGAGAGAATATTGATCTTACCTTTAGCTCCTTGTGGGTTCGACACTCCATAATTATCACTTCCACCTTTGGAAATTGCTATGATGATTCCTTGCACTTGGGGATTATCAGGCTTGGATGTAAAAAATTACATCCGCCCCTACTACCGCAAAAGCTGCAGCGCCTGGTTTGAGACCACAGTACTACCGCTCTAAGGAAGCGGTACTACCGCGGGCACTTGCGGTACTACCGCGCCAGAGGCCGGTACTAGCACAAGGGCCTGCGGTACTACTGCTCCTAGGAGCAGTACTACCGCATGCCCAAGTTCAGCAATCACGACATTTTGCATAGACAAGAAAAGACAGAGGATGCTCCAAAGTGCCAAAGGAAAGGTGGTGCAAAAGGAGAAGACGTGTACGTGATGATTCCACCCAAACCTTTCCCAAGCGGATCCCCTCTTAATAGTACGGCTTTCCTACGACTCAAAACCACCGAAAAGAAACGTAGAGAAATGCCGTCTTCAATAGTCTTCAAGGGGCACCATATCGTCTTGTGCCTAGTCATGATATATCTGAAATACTCAATGCACACGATTAGTCCGCAAATGCATTGTCATCAATCACCAAAACAACTAAGGGATAAAAATGCCCTTACAATAAGTGCATATAATTCCAAGTCAGAGATGACATTCTAGCAGTGGCCTCTCCCACATAAAACTTTCTATCGGTCTAGTAAAGTAGTCAATTGCTTAGGGATAATTCTGCAACTCCTACCACCACTTTTCCACACTCGCTATACTAACTTTATTGCTTCTTTGCCTAAACAGCCCCTACTTTTTATTTACGCGCTCTTTATTATCTTGCAAACCTATCCAAAAACACCTACAAAGTACTTCTAGTTTCATACTTGTTCTAGGTAAAGCGAATGTTAAGCGTGCGTAGAGTTGTATCGGTGGTCGATAGAACTTGAGGGAATATTTGTTCTACCTTTAGCTCCTCATTGGGTTCGACACTCTTACTTATTGAAAGAGGCTACAATTGATATCCCATACTTGTGGGTTATCAAGACCTTTTTCTGGCGCCGTTGCCGAGGAGTTATAGCGTGGGGTGAATATTCTTGTGTGTGCTCGTTTGCTTTATCACTAAGAAATTTTTATTTGTTGTTCTAAGTTTTTCTCTATCTTTAGTTATGGATATGGAACACGAAACACTAAAATAATAGGTTTACTTTCTACTCATGGAGATGGGGAACCTCCTAAAACCCTCAATGCTCATTATGTGAAAGATATTATGTACTACCTTGATAATCCTGAGAAAACCCCATTCAACTTTATAATGGGAGTAATGTTGGATCAACGTGAATACTTTAGGGATTATCGCTTGACTCAAAAAGGGAAACTATTATGGGGTCAAATTTATATGTTGCATTGGTATGCTCGGCGACTATGCTTGAGATATGATTATACTTGTTGCTCTAGGATGAAGGCTCCACACCTTCCCTTTTCATGTGAATTTAATGATGATGAATCCTTGGCTTCTTATGCTAATGGTATATATGATTATTATGATGTGGAACAAATAGAAGAATTCGTTGCTTTTATGGGTGCTTATGAATTTGAATCTTTGTTTAAAGAGTTTGAAGATTTTGATGATTCAGTTTGTAGACCTAAAAATTTAGCTATCCTTAAATATTGCTATGAGAATTAAATACAATTATGATATTGATGAATTTATTGAGAAAGTCTCTACTGTCCGAGAAGAGACTAATATTTTGCAGGAGTCTATGGAAGAAGAAATTGTTGAAACTGTGAGCTCATTGGATGAAAAAGATGATGAGGACAGCGAAGAACAAAAGGAGGAAGAGCGGATTAGCTACCCGTGCCCACCTTCTAATGAGAGTAACTCTTCAACTCAAACATTGTTTAATTTCCCTTTGTGCTTACCGAAGGATGATTGCTATGATGATTGTTATGATCCCGTTGATTCTTTTGAAATATACCTTTTTGATGATGCTTGCTATGCTTGTGGCCAAGATTCCAATATGAATTATGCTTATGGAGATGAACTTGCTATAGTTCCTTATGTTAAACATGAAATTGTTGCTATTGCACCCACGCATGATAGTCCTATTATCTATTTGAATTCTCCCGACTACACTATATCAGAGAAGTTTGCCCTTATTAAGGATTATATTGATGGGTTGTGTTTCACTACTACACATTATGATTTTGATAGATATAATATGCATGTGCTTGCTGCTCTTACGTGCAATTATTATGAGAGAGGAACTACATCTCCGCCTCTCCATGTTTCCAATATGATAAAATTGCAAGAAACTGTTTATACTATGCATTGGCCTTTATTATGTGTGCATGAATTATTCTTTTATGACATGCCGATGCATAGGAAGAGAGTTAGACTTCGTCATTACATGATATATGTTGCTTTGTGCTCACTACTAAATGCCAAATCATTGCTAATTCAAATTGGCTTTAATATACCTTGGGATCCGGGTGGATTCATTACTTGAGCACCTTATGCCTAGCTTAATGGCTTTAAATAAAGCACTGCCAGGGAGACAACCCGGAAGTTTTAGAGAGTAACTTATTTCTATTGAGTGATTTTATATAGTTTAAAAACAAAAAAATAAAGAGGGGAACCCAAAACTTTTCAAAAAGAAAAGTGAAAGTGAGAGAGACAAGCATTGTTGAAGTGGGGGAGCTCCTTGAACTTTGTTCATGCTCATGGAAACTTTGTGAATCTTGATTACAGAAACTTTTCAACAAAAATAATTATCCCCTTTTACAATTCCATTGTATTATAAAAATAATGTGCCAAGATTTGCCTTTAGGATGTTTACATTGCTTGTTGGTTTGTGCGGTGCAGAACAGAAACTTTGGCTGTAGTGCGCGATTTTACATTTTTAACTGGAACGGCAAACGGTTATGAAACCTTTTGCACTGTCTTTCTATACAATGTTTTTATTTTTCCAAATTTTGGAAGAATTTTTGTAGTACCATAGGTATGGTGAATGCTCAGATTACTACAGACTGTCCTGTTTAAGACAGATTCTTTTTTTGATGCATAGTTTGCTTGTTTTGATGAAACTATCGATTTCTATCAATGGATTAATCCATGGAAGAGTTATATTACTGTTGCTAAAATGAAAAAACAAAATATGAATTGGTTTTCAACATTACTTAGAGTAGTGATTTTCTTTATTATACTAACGGATCTTACCGAACTTTTTGTTAAGTTTTGTGTGATTGAAGTTTTCAAGTTTTGGGAGAGATCACGATGGATGAAGTTATAGGAGTGGCAAGAGCCTAAGCTTGGGGATGCCCGAGGCAACCCAAGGAAATATTCAAGGACTCCCAAGCAACCAAGCTTGGGGATGCCCCGGAAAGCATCCCCTCTTTCTTCTAACAATCATCGGTAATTTTACTTGGAGCTATATTTTTTATTCGTCACATGATATGCGTAAATCTTGGAGCGTCTTTTGCATTTAGTTTTCACTTTTATTTGATGCACCATGCTGGTATGAGATAGTCCTTGGTTGATTTATAGAATGCTCATTACACTTCACTTATATCTTTTGAGTATGGCTTTATAGAATGCTTCATGTGCTTCACTTATATCTTTTGAAGTTTGGATTGCCTGTTTCTCTTCACATAGAAAATCGCCATTTGTACAATGCTCTTTTGCTACACTTATATTTGTTAGAGCATGGGCATATGTTTTGTATAAATAATTAAACTCTCTTGCTTCACTTATATCTATTTAGAGAGATGACAGGAACTGGTCATTCACATGGTTAGTCATAAAATCCTACATAAAACTTGTAGATCACTGAATATGATATGTTTGATTCATTGCAATAGTTTTGCAATATAAAGATGCTAGTGGGTAGTTGTGGATTGTAGAAATAATTGTGTTGAAGTTTGTGATTCCTGTAGCATGCACGTATGGTGAACCGTTATGTGATGAAGTCGGAGCATGAGGTATTTATTGATTGTCTTCCTTATGAGTGGCAGTCGGGGACGAGTGATGGTATTTTCCTACCAATCTATCCCCCGAGGAGCATGCTGTAACACCCTCGATGCGACTATATCTCCCACGTGTCGAGGCACGACTTAGAGGCATAATCGCATTGAAGGCATATGTCGCAAGTTAGGCAATCTTCACAACATCCCATGTAATATAGATAATAAAAGGGGAGAAAACATAGTTGGCTTACACTCGCCACATCAATCAAGGTACATAAATAACATTACATCATTCAAACACTCATGGACTGACTACGGCGCCAAAATAAAAGATAACCCAACATGCGACACGGTCCCGATCACCCCCAACTGGGCACCACTACTGATCATCAGGAAAAGAAACATAGTATCGCTGAGAGTCCTCGTCGAACTCCCACTTGAGCTCGAGCGCGTCACCTGGAGCGGAATCATCAGGCCCTGCATCTGGTGTAATAGTAATTTGTGAGCCACAGGGACTCAGCAATCTCGCACCCTCGCGATCAAGACTATTTAAGCTTATAGGTAAGGCAAGGTAAATATATATGTGGAGCTGCAGCAAGCGACTAGAAAATATGGTGGCTAACCTGTTCGCAAAAGAGAGCGAGAAGAGGAGGCAAAGCGCAAGCGAGAAACTAGAGAACAACCTGCGCAAGCATTACTCCAACACCGCGTCCACTTCCCGGACTCCGCCGAGAAGAGGCCATCACGGTAACACACTCAGTTGATTCATTTTAATTAAGTTAAGGTTCAAGTTATCTACAACCGGACATTAACAAATTCCCATCTGCCCATAACCGCGGGCACGCCCTTCGAAAGTTCAAATCCCTGCAGGGGAGTCCCAACTTAGCCCATGACAAGCTCTCACGGTCAACGAAGGAATAGACCTCCTCCCGAGACGTTCCGATCAGACTCGGTATCTCGGTTCTTCAAGACACTTCGACAGGTTAAAACAAGACCAGCAACACCGCCCGATTGTGCCGACAAATCCCGATAGGAGCTACACATATCTCGTTCTCAGGGCACACTCAGATGAGACATCCTACGAGTAAAACCAACCCTCAAGTTGCCCCGAGGTGGCCCCGCAGTCTAGTCGGTTTGGACCAACACTCAGAGGAGCACTGGCCCGGGGGGGTTTAAATAAGATGACCCTCGGGCTCCGGAAACCCAAGGGAAAAGAGGCTAGGGTGGCAAATGGTAAAACCAAGGTTGGGCATTGCTGGAAAAGCTTTAATCAAGGCGAACTATCAAGGGGTTCCCATTATAACCCAACCGCGTAAGGAACGCAAAATCCGGGAACATAACACCGATATGACGGAAACTAGGGCGGCAAGAGTGGAACAAAACACTAGGCGAGAGGCCGAGCCTTCCACCCTTTACCAAGTATATAGATGCATTAAGATAACATGGCAATATAATGGTATCCCAACAAGTAAATAAATGTTCCAACAAGGAACGACCTCCAATCTTCACCTGCAACTAGCAACGCTATAAGAGGGGCTGAGCAAAGCGGTAACATAGCCAATCAACGGTTTGCTAGGACATGGTGGGTTAGAGGTTTGACATGGCAATTTGGGAGGCTTGAAAGCAAGTGGTAGGCATCGTAGCATTGGCATAGCAAAAGAGCGAGCAATCTAGCATAGCAAAGATAGTAGTGATTTCGAGGGTATGATCATCTTGCCTGCAAAGTTGTCAGAGTTGACTGGATCCTCGAAAGCAAACTCAACGGGCTCCTCGTTAGCGAACTCGTCTCCCGGCTCTACCCAAACAAGACAAACAAGCAACAAGGGCACAATCAACCACGTGCAAGGATCAAACAATATGATGCAAAGATGATATGCTATGCGGGATGCGATGCGGGATGCATATGCAAGATTTGACAAGGAAAGCATGAACCTGGCCTCAACATGGAAATCCAAGTGTGCCACTGGAAATATGAGATGAAATCGCTTGAAAACTATATAAAGAACGCCGGAATCGGAGTTACGGTTTGAAAATGGCAAGCGATTCAAGTATGACACCGGTCTGCGATTTACAGCAAGTAGCCATCTAAATGCAATGAGATGAACATGCTACAGCACGCAAACATGACAACAAAATACATGGCAGAGATGCATTCAAGATGCTTAACAAAAGTCTAGCACTGAGGTACGGCCAATTCATCCATTAGCAGGTTCAAACAAGCATGGCAAAAATGCATATGGCAAACAGATTTCAGACTTTGTGAAATTAACACTTGTCTGGAATTTCAGATCAGATAGCACTCTTCGGAGCAACAAAACTACATGCTACAGTAGCTGAACATGGCAAAGTAAATCATGGAATGGAGCTACTCAAAGAGCTTAACAAAAGTCCCTTAGTGACCTTGAGCCAAAAGGCATCAGAAAATACAATTGCAAGCATGTGAACATGGCAAAAACATAATCAGAGCACAGACTTAGTGAAAACTGGAGCATGCTGAAAACAGATATCAAGTAGGCATGTTCACGAGCTCAATGCACTCACTACGGAGCAAGACATGACAAACTAAGCATACACCCATCAAGAATACACAAAATACAAGCTAGACATGGCAACAACAATAACATAGCATGCACGGGTCAACTACAACAACATCGGCAAAATTGCAAACAAGTTGACAATCTGCCCAGATTCACAAAGTAGCAAAAGTAGATCTCGATTGACTCAAGCTAGGGTGCTCCATAATTGCAAACAAAGACATGGATGGATAGAGCACTACAAGATTAACAAAACATCCTTACTGATCATCCTCAAAAGAGGCACGGATCACTAGGAAACAACATGAACATATGGCCATATGGAATTAACAGCTCAAGGACTTAGTGGAAATGCTAAGTCCCTGAAATCAGAATTACCAGGTGCGTCACTTTGCAAGCTTGTTCTAGTCACCACACACATCACAAAAGTACATGGGTTGCACCTATGGAAAGATGGCAAAACCCTTAACAAAACATATGTAGAACTCAAGGGCATATCATGCACGCAATAATCATGGCAAAAATGACAAATATCTAAATGGAGTAGCAGATTTGACAATTAACTCAAGTAGCACTCTTCTAACAGCTTTTCGGGAATCAAGATGAACTCAAATGAAAATGATGCAATGAGATGAAATGATGTACTCTCTGAGATGAACATTTTGATATGCTATATGCCCAAAACGGAGCTACGGATGCAAAGTTACGATGCGATGAACATAGGCAAAAAAATTAGGGTTACAGATAAAAAGTCAACCCGAGATCCAGATCTGGATCCGGGGTACTGTAGCAACACGGCTCCCGAGGATCGCCGGAATCCACGCCGGAGTTGTCGGGCGGCCGGAGATGGCCGGAGTAGTCGGGGCGGCGGTGGTGATGGCGGGAGATGGCCGGGCGGCGAGGCGCGGCCGAAGCGGTGGCCGGGCGGCTTGGCGCCGGCGAGAGAGCGGGGCACCGGTGGGGAGACGGGCGGCGGCGGGCGGTCCGGCCAGGGACGGACGTGTCCGGCCGGCGCGAGGAGGATTTCTAGGGTTTCGGGGAGGGGATCCGAGATTTGGAATGGGGGGTCTTTAAATAGGCATAGAGGGAGCTAGGAGAGTCCAAATGAGGTGCGGTTTTCGGCCAGGCGATCGTGATCGAACGCTCTAGATGATGTAGAAGGTTTTTGTGGGTTTTGGGCCAAATTGGAAGGGTGTTGGGCTGCAACACACACGAGGCCTTCTCGGTCCCTCGGTTGACCGTTGGAGCATCAAATGAAGTCCAAATGGTATGAAACTTGACAGGCAGTCTACCGGTAGTAAACCAAGGCCGCTTGGCAAGTCTCGGTCCAATCCGGAAATGTATAATCCCCACACACGAAAGAAAGGTAGAAATGACCACCGGAGGAGAACGAAGCGCCGGAATGCAAAACGGACAACGGGGAAAATGCTCGAATGCATGAGATGAACACGTATGCAAATGCAATGCACATGATGACATGATATGAGATGCATGACAACGATAACAACACACGGAGACAGAGACCCGAACCCGAGAAAATAAAATAACTTAACGCCGGAAATGGCAAGAGTTGGAGTACATATTGGGTAAGTTACATCCGGGTGTTACAACACTCCACCACTACGAAAGGATCTCGTCCCGAGATCTAGGACTGAAAGAACGCCGGGTATTCAGAACAGAGGTGATCCTCGTGTTCCCAGGTAGCTTCACGGTCGGAATGGTGTGACCACTTGACTTTGAGGAATTTGATTGACTTGTTGCGAGTCTTGCGTTCAGTCTCTTCGAGAATAGCAACGGGGTGCTCATGATAGGAGAGATCTTCTTGGAGCTCAATGTCCTCGAAGTTGACGGTGTGCTCAGGAGTCTTGAAGCACTTTCGGAGCTGAGAGACATGGAACACATCATGAACATTTGCAAAGTTTGAAGGAAGCTCGAGTTGATAGGCGAGATCGCCTCTCTTGCTGACAATCTTGAAAGGTCCCACGTATCTGGGGGCAAGCTTCCCTTTGATACCGAAGCGACGACTACCTTTCATAGGAGAGACGCGGAGGTAAACATGATCTCCGATCTCGAAAGCCAAATCACAGTGCTTACTATCATAGTAGCTCTTCTGGCAGGATTGGGCTGCTTTGAGGTTATCTCGAATGACTTTGCACATTTCCTCTGCCTCTGTGATTAATTCATTTCCCAAAAGCTTGCGTTCACCGGTTTCAGACCAGTTGAGAGGGGTACGGCACTTCCTGCCATACAGAATTTCAAATGGGGCCTTGCCCGAACTTGCTTGAAAACTGTTGTTGTAGGAGAATTCAGCATAAGGAAGACAATCCTCCCACTTCATGCCAAAGGAAATCACACAAGCCCTGAGCATATCTTCAAGAATCTGGTTGACACGCTCGACTTGACCGCTAGTTTAAGGATGGAAAGCTGTGCTGAAGCGGATGTTGGCGCCCATGGCCTTCTGAAAAGAATCCCAAAACTTGGAGGTAAAGATGCTGCCACGGTCTGAACAGATCACTTGCGGAATACCATGGAGAGAGACATTCTGAGAGGTATAGAGTTCCGCCAATTGAGTTGCAGTGATTGACTCTTTGATAGGTAGAAAGTGAGCCACTTTAGTGAGTTTGTCGATGACAACGAATATAGCATCATTGCCACGCTTGGACTTAGGAAACCCAGTCACGAAGTCCATCTCAATGTGGTCAAACTTCCATTCTGGAATGGCAAGAGGTTGGAGGAGACCAGCTGGCATTTGGTGTTCTGCCTTCACTCTTCTGCAGACATCACACTCATTCACGAATTGAGCAATCTCGCGCTTCATTCGAGTCCACCAATAAGCCTGCTTGAGGTCCTGATACATCTTCGTACTCCCAGGGTGGATGGAGAGGAGAGAATTGTGAGCCTCGTTCATGATCACTTTACGAAGGTCACCTTTGGGCACAACAATACGATCTTCGAAGAAGAGAGTTTCCTTGTCATCAAGGCGGTAGCACTTGTACTTGGGTTGACTCTTGACAATCCCAATCTTCACCTTTTTCACCATAGCATCAAGAAGCTGGGCTTGGCGAATCTGGTCTTCTAAGGTAGGAGAGACTTGAAGGTTGGCGAGGAAACCTTGAGGAACAACTTGCAGATTAAGTTTGCGGAAAGCTTCACAAAGCTCGGGTTGATAAGGCCTAAGAATCAGACTGTTGCAATAAGCCTTTCTGCTCAATGCGTCAGCAATCACATTGGCCTTGCCTGGAGTATACTCGATACTCGGATTATACTCTTGAATCATTTCGACCCATCGAGTTTGCCTGAGGTTGAGATTAGGCTAAGTGAAGATGTAGTTGAGACTCTTGTGATCAGTGAAAATGTCCACTTTTCTTCCCAATAAGAGATGTCTCCAAGTCAAAAGAGCATGCACAACTACCGCCAACTCGAGATCATGAGTGGGGTAGTTCTTCTCATTAGGTTTCAACTAGCGAGAGGTATAAGCAACAACTTTCTTCTCTTGCATCAACACTACGCCAAGACCTTGGAGAGAGGCATCACAAAAGACCTAGTATGGCTTGGATTCATCAGGCGGAGTCAGAACTGGAGCAGTGATCAATTTCTCTTTCAAAGTGTTGAAAGCAATGTCACACTCCGGAGACCAAATGTACTTGACGTGCTTCTGGAGAAGATTAGAGAGAGGCTTCGCGATCTTAGAAAAGTTTTCAACGAATCTTCGGCAATAGCTTGCGAGACCGAGGGAGCTACGGAGTTGCTTTACGTTCTGAGGAGGTTCCCAATTCACAATTGCAGACACCTTCTCAGGATTCACCGCAATGCCCTTGGCAGAGATGATATGACCAAGATAAAGAACCTCATCGAGCCAAAATTCACACTTGGAGAACTTGGCGTAGAACTGATATTCCCTGAGCTTATCAAGAACCAAACGCAAGTGCTTGGCATGATCTTCCTTGTTCTTCGAGAAAACCAGAATGTCATCGAGATAGACCAAAACGAAGTCATTGGTGTAGGCGTTGAAGATGAAGTTCATCATGCGAGAGAACGTCAGAGGAGCGTTGACGAGGCCAAAAGACATGAAAGTGTATTCATATGAACCATAGCTTGTCCTGAAAGCCGTCTTGGGAATATCTTGCTTACGGATACAAATCTGATGATAACCCATACGGAGATCAAGCTTGGAGAATACTTGGGCACCTTTGAGTTGTTCGAACAGCTCGTTGATGTTGGGAAGTGGGTATTTGTTCTTGATGGTCTTCTTGTTCAATGGACGGTAATCAACACAAAGCCGGTCCGTTCCATCCTTCTTCTTCACAAAAAGAACACCACAACCCCACGGAGAAGAACTAGGCCGTATGAGACCCATTCTCTCTTGAATATTGAGTTGCTTCTTCAGCTCCTTCAACTCTTCAGGTCCGAGCTTGTAAGGACGCTTGCACACAGGTTCCGTGCCGGGCTCAAGATCAATGACGAATTCAACTAGCCGGTGCGGAGGCATTCCTGGAAGCTCTTCTGGAAAGACGTCTTGATATTCGCAAATGACTGGAATTTGCGAGATAGCATCGAGTTCACCCTTCTCATTGAGAGAAAACAGACGAATGGTATCGTCACGAGTGGCAAAGACAATTACATCCTCAGACGAATGAGTCAATTGAATCTGCCTGGCTGCACAATCAAGATACGCCTTGTGCTTAGAAAGCCAATCCATTCCGAGAATAAGATCAATATCCGAGTTACCAAGAACCACCGGAGAAGAGAGAAACTTGTAGTCGCCCAACGTGATAGAGATATCGGGAGAAACCAAACTAGAAGTCAAAAGCTTACCGGGAGAAACAACTTGCATGACTTTGGGCATGATCTCAGTATCAACATTGTTCTTCGGTGCAAAAGGGCATGACAAGAAAGAATGCGATGCACCAGTGTCAAAAAGAACTTTTGCGGGAACATCGTTAACAGGAAGGTTACCCATGATGACATCTGATGAATCCTCTGCCTGAGCTGCATTCACCATATTGACCTTGGCATACTTGGGGTTATGCTTGACCACAGCTGTACTTGCCGATCTCACAGGAGGAGGAGGAGGAAGACGCCCCTGGTTGAAACACTTGTTGGCATAGTGACCCTTCTGTTGGCACTTGTTGCACGTGACCTCTGAAAGCGGACGGTGGTACGGAGCACTCGATCTTGGAGCTTGAGACGAAGTCTTGTTCTGAAAGCCAGGGTTGGGTGGGTGGGAAGAACCACTGCCACCTTTGCTCTTCTGCAGATACGGCTGACGGAACGGAGGAGGAGGAAGCCAATACTTCTGCTGCTTGGCCACTTGAGTAGAGGAAGAAGGAGTAACATCTCTGACTCGCTTCTTGGAAGCATCACACCTCAGTTGAGCGGCCTCTTGCTTCAATGCCATGTTGTAGAACTCATTGTACCTCACGGGCTCAAAGAGGACAAGAGCTAGCTGAATTTCTTCTCTGAGACCACCCCTGAACTAGTATATCATGCTCTTCTCATCAGGGACGTCCTGCTTGGCAAAGCGGGCGATCTTCTGAAACAACTTGTTGTAGTCATAGACAGACAAAGAGCCTTGCTTCAAGTTGCGGAATTCCTCACGCTTGCTTTCAACCATGCTCTGAGGAATATAGTGAGCTCGGAAATCTTGACGGAATTCATCCCAAGTGATAACACGTCCACCTCTGGAATCCTTGTACTGCTGGAACCATTCTGCAGCTTGATCTTTGAGTTGGAAGGAAGCGAACTTGACAAAGTCCTCAGGCCTTACGTTACTGCACTCGAAATGCTTGCACAGATCCACAAGCCAATCGTCAGCATCGGTTGCCTCAACACAATTGCTGAAAGTCTTTGGCCCGTTAGCAAGGAACTGGTTGAGTGTAGCAAAGTGATTCTGATTGTTGCCTTGGTTCCCTTGGTTGCCTTGATTGCGCTCTTGGAGAATTTGCATGATCAACTGTGTGTTTGCATTAGTTGCGGCCATCATAGCTTGCCATGCCTCCGGAGGAGGGGGAGGTGGTGGCGGATCTTGATTCTGATTCTGACTGGTGCTCTTAGCGGGAGCCATCCTGAAGAGGTTGACCACCGTTAGCACATAGACAGATAAAATGAAGCTGAATCCAACGGAATGAAAATTGCAACATATAGTCTTCACATCCGAACAAAATGAACGAATGCATTCCTCTTGAAATGGTCACATATCCATAAATTGAGAAGCCATGTAGAATTAAGGTAGAGAAATAAATCAACAGGGTATGGATCAAGAACAAATAATCGGTAAGAAATCCCAATCTCAAACCAATATCCGTGGAAGAAGAACTAGAGCTACGAGAATTCCCACCTATGAAACTCCCGAACCTTTCCGGTTATGCAATCAGGTGTTGGGGATACAGGGGAAGCATAATATCTCACCCAAATCTAGCAAATCCTACATCCAGCTGTATCCATCCTTCAACACATAACCGAGAAAACTTCGGAAACCATCTACCTTAACCTTCGAAAAGCATCCATTATACAAGTTATGGCGATACTCCCGAACTCCCGCCCCAGTACTGGGTGGCGTCGAGGTTATCTCACCAACGAACTGCATAAAAGAGATTTTTGATGTCGGCGTACTAAACTCAGGTATTCCAGAACTGCAACGATAAAATCATGACGACAACACCTCAGAGCTCAACTCCCCGGGACACTACCACAAAACCCCTGACAGGAGGCACCAAGACAATGTTCTCATCATAAAACCATCGGAACGATTCCAAGATACCCACGTGATTCTAAAAAAAATAGTGAAATTTGAGAAGAGAAGAGTCAAAACTCTACATCAGGATGCCTTACCAGAGCGATGAGGAGACTGGGAAGTAAAAAAAGAATTCCTAAACTCTCCGATATATAATTCCTAAATGACTCAAAACATTTTTTCTAGACACAACTCGGCTGCTAAAAACGATCAAGCAATGGGGCTCCTAAGGTCGGGGAAGGCTCTGATTACCAACTTGTAACACCCTCGATGCGACTATATCTCCCACGTGTCGAGGCACGACTTAGAGGCATAATCGCATTGAAGGCATATGTCGCAAGTTAGGCAATCTTCACAACATCCCATGTAATATAGATAATAAAAGGTGAGAAAACATAGTTGGCTTACACTCGCCACGTCAATCAAGGTACATAAATAACATTACATCATTCAAACACTCATGGCCCGACTACGGCGCCGAAATAAAAGATAACCCAACATGCGACACGGTCCCGATCACCCCCAACTGGGCACCACTACTGATCATCAGGAAAAGAAACATAGTATCGCTGAGAGTCCTCGTCGAACTCCCACTTGAGCTCGAGCGCGTCACCTGGAGCAGAATCATCAGGCCCTGCATCTGGTGTAATAGTAATCTATGAGCCACAGGGACTCAGCAATCTCGCACCCTCGCGATCAAGACTATTTAAGCTTATAGGTAAGGCAAGGTAAATATATATGTGGAGCTGCAGCAAGCGACTAGCAAATATGGTGGCTAACCTGTTCGCAAAAGAGAGCGAGAAGAGGAGGCAAAGCGCGAGCGAGAAACTAGAGAACAACCTGCGCAAGCATTACTCCAACACCGCATCCACTTCCCGGACTCCGCCGAGCAGAGGCCATCACGGTAACACACTCAGTTGATTCATTTTAATTAAGTTAAGGTTCAAGTTATCTACAACCGGACATTAACAAATTCCCATCTGCCCATAACCGTGGGCACGCCTTTCGAAAGTTCAAATCCCTGCAGGGGAGTCCCAACTTAGCCCATGACAAGCTCTCACGTTCAACGAAGGAATAGACCTCCTCCCGAGACGTTCCGATCAGACTCGGTATCTCGGTTCTTCAAGACACTTCGACAGGTTAAAACAAGACCAGCAACACCGCCCAAATGTGCCGACAAATCCCGATAGGAGCTGCACATATCTCGTTCTCAGGGCACACTCAGATGAGACATCCTATGAGTAAAACCAACCCTCAAGTTGCCCCGAGGTGGCCCCGCAGTCTAGTCGGTTTGGACCAACACTCAGAGGAGCACTGGCCCGGGGGGGTTTAAATAAGATGACCCTCGGGCTCCGGAAACCCAAGGGAAAAGAGGCTAGGTGGCAAATGGTAAAACCAAGGTTGGTCATTGCTGGAAAAGCTTTAATCAAGGCGAACTATCAAGGGGTTCCCATTATAACCCAACCGCGTAAGGAACGCAAAATCCGGGAACATAACATCGATATGACGGAAACTAGGGCGGCAAGAGTGGAACAAAACACTAGGCGAGAGGCCGAGCCTTCCACCCTTTACCAAGTATATAGATGCATTAAGATAACATGGCAATATAATGGTATCCCAACAAGTAAAGAAATGTTCCAACAAGGAACGGCCTCCAATCTTCACCTGCAACTAGTAACGCTATAAGAGGGGCTGAGCAAAGCGGTAACATAGCCAATCAACGGTTTGCTAGGACATGGTGGGTTAGAGGTTTGACATGGCAATTAGGGAGGCTTGAAAGCAAGTGGTAGGCATCATAGCATTGGCATAGCAAAAGAGCGAGCAAACTAGCATAGCAAAGATAGTAGTGATTTCGAGGGTATGATCATCTTGCTTGCAAAGTTGTCAGAGTTGACTGGATCCTCGAAAGCAAACTCAACGGGCTCCTCGTTAGCGAACTCGTCTCCCGGCTCTACCCAAACAAGACAAACAAGCAACAAGGACACAATCAACCACGTGCAAGGATCAAACAATATGATGCAAAGATGATATGCTATGCGGGATGCGATGCGGAATGCATATGCAAGATTTGACAAGGAATGCATGAACTTGGCCTCAACATGGAATCCAAGTGTGCCAATGGAAATATGAGATGAAATCGCTTGAAAACTATATAAAGAACGCCGGAATCGGAGTTACGGTTTGAAAATGGCAAGCGATTCAAGTATGACACCGGTCTGCGATTTACAGCAAGTAGCCATCTAAATGCAATGAGATGAACATGCTACAGCACGCAAACATGACAACAAAATACATGGCAGGGATGCATTCAAGATGCTTAACAAAAGTCTAGCACTGAGGTACGGCCAATTCATCCATTAGCAGGTTCAAACAAGCATGGCAAAAATGCATATGGCAAACAGATTTCAGACTTAGTGAAATTAACACTTGTGTGGAATTTCAGATCAGATAGCACTCTTCAGAGCAACAAAACTACATGCTACAGGAGCTGAACATGGCAAAGTAAAGCATAGAATGGAGCTACTCAAAGAGCTTAACAAAAGTCCCTTAGTGACCTTGAGCCAAAAGGGATCAGAAAATACAATTGCAAGCATGTGAACATGGCAAAAACATAATCAGAGCACAGACTTAGTGAAAACTGGAGCATGCTGAAAACAGATATCAACTAGGCATGTTCACGAGCTCGATGCACTCACTACGGAGCAAGACATGACAAACTAAGCATACACCCATCAAGAATACACAAAATACAAGCTAGACATGGCAAGAACAATGACATAGCATGCACGGGTCAACTACAACATCATCGGCAAAATTGCAAACAAGTTGACAATCTGCCAAGATTCACAAAGTAGCAAAAGTAGATCTTGATTGACTCAAGCTAGGGTGCTCCATAATTGCAAAAAAAGACATGGATGGATAGAGAACTACAAGCTTAACAAAACATCTTTACTGATCATCCTCAAAAGAGGCACGGATCACTAGGAAACAACAGGAACATATGGCCATATGAAATAAACAGGTCAAGAACTTAATGGAATTGCTAAGTCCCTGAAATCAGCACTACCAAGTGCCTCACTTTGCAAGGTTGTGCTAGTCACCACACACATCACAAAAATACATGGGTTGCACCTCTGAAAAGATGGAAAAACCCTTAACAAAACATATGTTGAGCTCATGGGCATATCATGCACACATTAATCATGGCAAAAATGACAAATATGCAAATGGAGTAGCAGATCTGACAAATATCTCAAGTAGCCCTCTTCTAACAGCATTTCGGGCATCAACATGAACTCAAATGAAAATGATGCAATGGAATGAAATGATGTACTCTCTGAGGCGAACATTTTGATATGCTATATGCCAAAAACGGAGTTACGGATGCGGAGTTACGATGCGATGAAGAGGAGCATATGAGCTAGGGTTTCGGGCAAAAAGTCAACCCGAGACAAATTCGGATCTGAGATCTGCACGCTTTACGAGGATCGCCGGGGTTCTTGCCGGAGTTCGTCGCCGGACTTGGCGAAGGGAGGCACCGGAGTCGAGGGAGAGACGGAGAGGGGCCGGATCCGGCATGGGGGAGGCGGCGAGGCGGCACGGACGCCAAGGCGGCAGCGGGCGGCGCGGGTGGCGGGCGGCGCCGCGCGCGCCGGCTGGGAGGCGGCGGATGGCGGCGGCCGAGGGAGAGACGAGGAGGCGCGGGCGGCGGGATGGCTTCGGGCTGCGGGGGCCCGACGTGGGCCTGGCGGGCTGGGGCGCGAGGTGGCGGCGCGAAACGGACACGTCCGGCCGTCCGGATTTCGTCCGGCGGCGGCGGGTGGAGCTTTCTAGGGTTTCGTCCGTGATTCGAATGGGGGGGTCTTTATATAGGCATAGAGGGAGCTAGGAGAGTCCAAATGAGGTGCGGTTTTCGGCCACGCGATCGTGATCGAACGTTCTAGATGATGGAGAGGGTTTTGATGGGTTTTGGGCCAACTTGGAGGGGTGTTGGGCTGCAACACACACGAGGCCTTTTCGGTCCCTCGGTTAACCGTTGGAGTATCAAACGAAGTCCAAATGATACGAAACTTGACAGGCGGTCTACCGGTAGTAAACCAAGGCCGCTTGGCAAGTATCGGTCCAATCCGAAAATGTTTAATCCCCACACACGAAAGAAAGGTAGAAATGACCACCGGAGGAGAACGAAGCGCCGGAATGCAAAACGGACAACGGGGGAAATGCTCGAATGCATGAGATGAACACGTATGCAAATGCAATGTACATGATGACATGATGTGAGATGCAAGACAACGACAACAACACACGGAGACAAAGACCCGAACCCGAGAAAATAAAATAACTTAACGCCGGAAACGGCAAGAGTTGGAGTACAAATTGGGAAGTCATATCCGGGGTGTTACACATGCGCATAGTACTTTGTTTCGATGAATACTATATTTTTGCAATAAGTATGTGAGTTCTTTATGACTAATGTTGAGTCCATGGATTATACGCACTCTCACCCTTCCATCATTGCTAGCCTCTTCGGTACCGTGCATTGCCCTTTCTCACCTCGAGAGTTGGTGCAAACTTTGTCGGTGCATCCAAACCCCGTGATACGATACGCTCTATCACACATAATCCTCCTTATATCTTCCTCAAAACAGCCACCATACCTACCTATTATGGCATTTCCATAGCCATTCCTAGATATATTACCATGCAACTTCCATCATCATCATACACATGACTTGAGCATTTATTGTGATATTGCTTTGCATGATCTAAGATAGCTAGCTTGATGTTTTCATGGCTTGTCCGTTTTTTGATGTCATTGCTATGCTAGATCATTGCACAACCCGGTACACCGCCGGAGGCATTCATATAGAGTCACATTTTTGTCCTAGAATTGAGTTGTAAGTAAACAAAAGTTTGATGATCATCATTATTAGAGCATTGTCCCATGTGAGGAAAGGATGATGGAAGCTATGATTCCTTCACAAGTTGGGATGAGTCTCCGGACTTTACAAAAAAATAAAAGAGGCCAAAGAATCCCACAAAAAAAGAGGCCAAAGAAGCCCACCAAAAAAAGAACAAAAAACAAAAAAAATGAGAGAAAAAGAGAGAAGGGGCAATGTTACTATCCTTTTACCACACTTGTGCTTCAAAGTAGCACCATGTTCTTCATATAGAGAGTCTCTTGAGTTATCACTTTCATATACTAGTGGGAATTTTCATTATAGAACTTGGCTTGTATATTCCGATGATGGTCTTCCTCAAATGCCCGAGGTCTTCATGAGCAAGCAAGTTGGATGCACACCCACTTAGTTTCCAGTTTGAGCTTTCATACACTTATAGCTCTTAGTGCATCTGTTGCATGGCAATCCCTACTCCTTGCATTGACATCAATTGATAGGCATCTCCATAGCCTGTTGATTAGCCGCGTCGACGTGAGACTTTCTCCTTTTTATCTTCTCCACACAACCTCCACCATCATATTCTATTCCACCCATAGTGCTATGTCCATAGCTCACGCTCATGTATTGCGTGAAAGTTGAAAAGGTTTGAGAACGTCAAAAGTATGAAACAATTGCTTGGCTTGTCATCAGGGTTGTGCATGATTTGAATATTTTGTGTGGTGAAGATGGAGTATAGCCAGACCATATGATTTTGTAGGGATAACTTTCTTTAGCCATGTTATTTGAAAAGACATGATTGCTTTATTAGTATGCTTGAAGTATTATTGTCTTAATGTCAAATGATAGACTATTGCTTTGAATCACTCGTGTCTTAATATTCATGCCATGATTAGATTACATGATCAAGATTATGCTAGGTAGCATTCCACATCAAAAATTATGTTTTTTATCATTTACCTACTCGACGATGAGCAGGAATTAAGCTTGGGGATGCTGATAGGTCTCCATCGTATCTATAATTTTTGATTGCTCCATGCCAATATTCTACAACTTTCATATACTTTTGGCAACTTTTTATACAATTTTTGGGACTAACATATTGATCTAATGCCCAGTGCCAGTTCCTGTTTGTTGTATGTTTTTTGTTTCACAGAAAATCCATATCAAACGGAGTCCAAACGGGATAAAAACTGACGGAGATTTTTTTGGAATATATGTGATTTTTGGGAAGAAGAATCAACGCGAGACGATGCCCAAGGGGGGCACGAGGCAGGGGGCGCGCCCCAGGGGGTCAGGCACGCCCTGGGCCCTTGAGGCCACCCCGTAAGGTGGTTGGTGCCCTTCTTTCGCCGCAAGAAAGCTAATATCTGGATAAAAATTGTGTCCAAATTTCAGCCCAATCGACGTTACGGATCTCCGGGAATATATGAAATGGTGAAATGGTAGAATGAGGGAACGCAGAAACAGAAAGAGACAGAGAGACAGATCCAATCTCGGAGGTGCTCTCACCCCTCCACCTCCATGGAGGCCATGGACCAGAGGGGAAACCCTTCTCCCATCTAGGGAGAAGGTCAAGTAAGAAGAAGAAGAAGGGGGCTCTCTCTCCCTCTCTCCCAGTGGCGCCGGAACGCCGCCGGGGCCATCATCGTCACCGCAATCTACACCAACACCGTCGTCATCTTCACCAACATCTCCATCACCTTCCCCCATCTATCTACAGTGGTCCACTCTCCCGCAACCCGCTGTACCCTCTACTTGAACATGGTGCTTTATGCTTCGTATTATTATCCAATGATGTGTTGCCACCCTATGATGTCTGAGTAGATTTTTGTTGTCCTGTCGGTAATTTGTGAATTTCTATGATTGGTTTAATTTTCTTGTGGTTATTTTGTTGTCCTTTGGTGCCCATCATATGAGCGCATGCATGGATCACACCATAGGGTTAGTTGTATGTTGATAGGACTATGTATTGGAGGGCAAGAGTGGCAGAAGCTTCAACCTAGTATAGAAATTGATGCATACGGGATTGAAGGGGGGCCAATATATCTTAATGTTATGGTTGGGTTTTACCTTAATGAATTATAGTAGTTGTGTATGCTTGCTAATAGTTCCAATCATAAGTGCATAGAATTCCAAGTCAGGGATGACATGCTAGCAGTGGCCTCTCCCACATATAACTTGCTATCGGTCTAGTAAAGTAGTCAATTGCTTAGGGACAATTTCACAACTCCTACCACCACTTTTCCACACTCGCTATGCTAACTTTATTGCTTCTTTACCTAAACAGCCCTACTTTTTATTTAAGTGCTCTTTATTATCTTGCAAACCTATCCAAAAACACCTACAAAGTACTTATAGTTTCATACTTTTTCTAGGTAAAGCGAACGTTAAGCGTGCGTAGAGTTGTATCGGTGGTCGATAGAACTTGAGGGAATATTTGTTCTACCTTTAGCTCCTCTTTGGGTTCGACATTCTTACTTATCGAAAGAGGCTACAATTGATCCCCTATACTTGTGGGTTATCAGATCTCACAGCCCTCCTCAGGAGACACACAACGTTGGAACACGCCTGTCACACTGCATCGATGTAACTCGTCGTTGACAATAGTCATAGACTTGGACCGCCGGGTTATTTGTCTTGCCAAAGTTTCATCTTCAGGTAACTCACCTCGGGTCATATAATCCGGATAAGGCAAAGTCCAATCAGGAATAGCACGTAGAGCCGCCACCAATTGCACCTCTGTGTCAGGAACAGCAAGATCCTCCTCAGATGGTATCTTAATTAAAGGGTTGTCTAAGACATAAAGAAACACATTGGAAGGCACTGGCTTACGTTGAGAACCAAGCCGGCTTAAGGCATCAGCTGCCTCATTCTTCCGCCGATCAAGATGATCCACTTGATAACCCTTGAAATGACCAGCAATATTATAAACCGCCCAGCGCTAAGCCGCCATGAGCGGTTCTTTAGAGTCCCAAGTGCATGAGACTTGCTGAGCCACCAGGTCTGAGTCGCCAAAACACCTGATCCGGCTTAAATTCATCTATTTGGCCATACGAAGGCCATGGAGTAAAGCCTCATATTCAGCTGCATTGTTAGTACAAGGAAACTTTAACCTTAAAACATATCAAAATTTGTCACCTCATGGGGAAGTCAAAATAACTCCAGCCCCCGAGCCCTCCAACTGCTTAGACCCATCAAAGTGGATTGTCCAATAGGTGTTGTCACGTTTCTCCTTAGGTGTCTGTAACTCTGTCCAGTCATTTATGAAATCCACCAATGCTTGAGATTTGATGGCTGTCCTTGGCACATACTTCAAACCATGAGGTCCAAGTTCAATTTCCCACTTGGCAACCCGACATGTAGCCTCTCTGTTCTGAATAATGTCTCCTAAGGGAGAAGAGCTAACCACAGTAATAGGATGGCCAAGAAAATAATGGTTCTACTTGCGACTTGCCATGAACACCCCATATACCAACTTCTGTCAATGTGGATATCGTTGCTTGGACTCAATTAACACCTCACTGACATAATAAGCCAGCCTCTAAACAGGGTATTCCTTACCCGCCTCCTTGCGCTCCACAACAATCGCCACATTGAGAGCCTTACTGTTAGCCGCCACATATAAAAGCAAAGGCTCTTTTCAATAGGAGTAGCAAGGACGGGTGGCTCAGCTAGCTGTTTCTTAAGCGCCTCAAACGCCTCATTGGTCGCACTACTCCAAACAAAATGATCTATCTTCTTCATCATCTGGTATAAAGGATCGCCTTCTTACCCAGGCGGCTTACAAACCATCTCAAAGCCGCAAATACGACCTGCCAGGCGCTGGACGTCATTGACACACGCCGGCTTAGCCAACAAGGTGATAGCTTTAATATTCTCCAGGTTAGCTTCAATACCCCTCTCTAAGACCAGAATACTCAATAGCTTGCCTGCAGGCACACTAAAAACACACTTGGACAGGTTAACCATCATCTTATAAACCTGGAGATTATCAAAGGTCTCCCTTAAATCATCTAGGAGAGTCTCTTTCCTTTTGGATTTAACCACAATATCATCCACATAAGCATGCACATTGCGTCCAATCTGACTGTGAAAACAATTCTGAACATAGTGCTGATAAGTCACCTGGGAACTCTTGAGCCCAAAAGGCATAGAAACATAGCATAAAGCTCAAAGGTGTGATGAAAGCAATCTTCTCTTGGTATGTAACTGCCATATTGATCTAATGATAACTAGAATAAGGAAAAAGGAAACATAAACTCTCACAACCCGCCGTAGCGTCAATAATCTAGTCAATACGAGGGAAACCAAATGGATCAGCTGGACAAGCCTTGTTAAGATCTATGTAATCAACACACATACGCCAGGTGTCGTTCTTCTTAAGTACCAACACCGGGTTAGCCAACCACTCAGGGATGAAAGACTTCAATGATAAACCCAGTGGCTAAGAGCCAGGCCACCTCTTCTCCAATAGCTTTATGTCGCTCTTCACTGAAACAATAAAGTAACTTCTTAATCAGCTTAAACTTAGGATCCATATTAAGAGTGTGCTCAGTGAATTCTCTCGGTACACCTGGCATGTCAGAAGGTTTCCATGCAAAGATGTCCCGATTCTCACGGATGAACTCGATAAGCGTGCTTTCCTATTTAGGATCCATATTAGCCCCTATTGCGAACCATTGAGATGAGTCGCCAGGGACAAAGTCAACTCGCTTGGTGTCATCAACTTGAAATTTCAACAGAGGGTCTTGCTTGGTAGTGGGCCTTTTCAGTGGAGTCATATTTGTCGGGTCAACATTATCCTTATAAAACTTAAGCTCCTTAGTGGCATAAGCTGACTCAGCATAAGCATCATCTCCTTCTTCACATTCCAAGGCAATTTTCCAATCGTCATGGATCATAATAGTGCCCTTACGCCCTGGCATCTTAAGCTGTAAATAAACATAACAAGGCCGAGCCATAAATTTGGCATAAGCCGGCCGTCCAAACAAGGCATGGTACGGGCTCTTGATTTTGACCACCTCAAACCATAGTGTCTCTGCTCTGTAGTCATAGTCGTTACCAAATGCAACTTCGAGGGCAATCTTTCCAACAGGATACGCCGACTTACCAGGTACCACGCCATAAAAAACTATAGAAGACGGCTTAAGATCTTTATCAGTCAAGTTCATCTGGCGAAAGGTGTCATAATAAATGATAGTGATACTGCTACCACCATCCATGAGCACTTTACTGAATTTATAACCACCGGCCCGAGGAGATACCACTAACACTAGCTGACCCGGATTGTCAACCCGGGGTGGGTGATCCTCTCGACTCCATGTGATTGGATACTCCGACCAGCACAAGTATTGAGGCACTGTCGGCTCCATTGCGCTGACCACGTGTTTATGAACCTTCCGATCTCGCTTGCAAAGACTTGTGGTGAAAACATGATATTGGCCACTGTTGAGTTGCTTTGGATTACTCTAGTATCCTGACTGATGCTGCTGGTTGCCCTGACCAGACTATTGGTTATAACCACTTTGGTTGCCCTGTCCTTGATACCTAGAACTTGAACCGCCGCCATCAAAGTTGGTCCCGCCAGGCAGGCCATTATTGTTGCCATGATGTTGATTAAAGTTAGAATTCATGTACTCGCGCATGATGAAACAGTCCTTCCAAGCATGAGTCACCGGCTTATTGGGCAGGCTGTGTTTTGGGCAAGGCTCATTCATCATCGCCTCAATATTGAAGTTCTTCCCCCAAAAGACTGTTTACCATTACCATTATGGCGCTTGTTTTTATATCCAGCGCTAGTGCCATCGGGTTGTCTGCGCTTACGACCGTTACCCTGGTTGTTGCCATTATGCCCTATCACGTTCTGCTGCTGACCCTTACCATTGCCACTCTTCTTGCCTTTGTTTGATTTCTCATCATCAAACCCAGGGTCCTTGGTATTATCAGAGTTGGCATACTTGATAAGAGTCGCCATGAGCTCCCCATGTCATTACAATGACGTTTAAGCCGCCCAAGCTTCTGCTTGAGAGGGGTAAAATGAAAATTCTTCTCCAAGTCCAGAACCCTTGAACCCGCCGCAATGCTATCTGGCGAATGGATAATAGCTGAGACTCGGCGGACCCAATGGTGGGCCAACTCATCCTCCCGCTGCACACAGTTATCTAAATCAATAATCGTCAGAGGCTGCTTACACGTTCCTTTAAAATTTTAAACAAAGCGCGCTTTCAACTCAGCCCACGAATTGATGGAATTAGCGGGCAATCCTTTTAACCAGGTTCGAGCCAACCCATCCAGCATCATGGTGAAGTACTTAGCACAGACAGCATCATTAACATCCAACATCTCCATAGCCAATTCCTAGCTCTCAATCCAAGCCTCGGGGGGAGATCATCTTTGTAATTAGGCACCTTACGAGGGCCCTTAAAATCCTTGGGTAGACGCTCATTACATAAATCTGGTACCAAACATGGCACACCAACTGTCCTGGAAGTCGCCGCAGCTTCAACGGAGGCCGAAGGGTTCACTAGAAACTGCTGATGAGCCCCCAATTGAGCCGCCAATTCCATCTCATGACGGGCTCTAGCTTGATCCACAAGTGCCTGGGCATTGTTCAGCGGATTATCATCACGAGGCGGGTCATCATTGCGAGGCAAGTTATGGCGCCATTCACTGCAGGAAACTGCCGGCGACTCAATATGCCGACTGTAGCTTCGACTTGGGCGGGAAGTTGAGTGAATACGCTCATGACTTTATGAATAAGCCGCCTGCTGTGCCACAGCCGTCTGAAGAAGTTCCATAGTGTTCTGGGTCTCCACTACAACCAGAGACTCGCCCTCGATCAATAGAGTCGCCAGCCGTGTTGTCGCTGCTATCATATTATCCAGTGGGTTAGAATAATGGCCAGAGGGTGTTGGAACCCATTAAGGCGGGGTATGAACCCTACAACTCGGGTCTGGTAAACGGGGCTAAGCCGCCGCCCTAGTCCCTGGCACCTCAGCAGCCCGGGTTACGTCCGGGCGGGTTACTTGTTCCTGCCTCACGTGTGTTGAACAAGTTCTGCCCCTCAAATTGCAAAGGCAGGCGGCTCTGATGTCTCCTTCGAAGAACATCATTGGACACATTCTGATCTAGATTCATGCGAAAATCTTCTACCCTTATACGTTGTGACTCAACATCCATTAGGGATCGCTCCGTCGCCATCCTAGCATTCTCTCATTAAGAACTTCTAAGCCTTGGCCACTTCATCTAGCACCTTTCCAACTTCCGCATTCTGTTGCACCTGATTTGCCGCAGTGACCTCTGTTGCCAACAGAGTTGTTCACATGTCCAGAAGCCCGGATTAAACTTGAGCAGGCGGCTGGTCTAAGCCGCTAGCCCCAGCGGTCGCAGCCACAGTTGAACCGGACGTCATAGCCGCCGTTGTTGGTGAATAAAGGGTCGGCCCAGTGCCTGCCATGAAAATCGCAGCCCTCGAGGGCAGCTCATAGGGGTCCGGAATACTATTGCCATCAGAGTAGCCCCCAAGCCCGCCGTCTTGAAGCTGATAGATCGATTATGTCTCTCCGGTCGAGGACTCGTCACCTGAATAGATGGTCGTCTCTCCTCCAGATTCGAAACCTTCTGCAAGCTCCATGATTTGCATGAAACCAACGAAAACATGCTTCCGACCGGGTTGAACCCTAGTGGGTTGCGCACGCCAAGCTGGCTCGACGATGTCGGTACAGATGTCCGGCTCAGGCTCTGATCCGCCAATCTTGCTGATGAAGAAGTGAATTCCTCCGAAGGGGACCCGGTACCCGTACTCGATTGAGTCGGTCTCGGGGCCCCAGCCAGCGTCATCGATATAGAGCTTACCACGGCAACTCTTAGTCATTTGGCCAACGGCATATCCCTTGATCCCTGAGAAATTGCCCTTTAAGAACTCGAAACACCGTGCTCTGGCCCCACGGTGAGCACCAACTGAAGTAGTTTTGTCACGGCAGATGCCCTTGTGAAAGGACTTAAGTGTGGAGCCATCACAGCGTAGGTTAGCTTGAAAGGGTTGAACGGGTCAAAGGACATAGAGTTTACCCAGGTTCGGCCCCTCACAACGAGGTAAAAGCCTACTCCTCCTTTTGTTGACAATTGCTTGAATATCAATTATAAGGGAGCGGAATCACTTGACTTAGCTCTCGATCAATTGTTCCTTGAGTTAACCCGCCACCGGGTCTCGCCTTTATATACACAAGTCGAGGCCCGGCGGCTTACAAGAGTCCAGGTCGGGTTCACATAACATAACCGACTCTAGTTCTAAGTCGCCTTGCCTTGCTAGGCAAGTCACCATCTGGCGGCTCACACCTTCGGGTCTTTAGACACTTTCGGGTCTTGGGCCTTCAATAGGCTTGCTTGTAAGTTGTCGTCTTCATGTCTTGTATCCTTGGGCCTACTTGGGCCTTTTACCTATGAGTCACCAATGATGTAACCCGACACCTCCTGGGCGTGTCACACCACAGGGTTACATCCCCAACACATTTGATCCAGCAGGTTTCAACTTTTTTTGGGGTCCAACAGGTATCAAGTGGCCTCTGGGCCTCCCAGCCTAGCTTGTCTATAACATTAGTAGCCCAAGTTATGTTTGTTTTTTTAAGACAACGCACAGCCCAGTTCTATTGTTCTATAAGAATGCAAAATTGAATCTATGTTTTCCCTTCTATAATACTCCCTTCATTCCCAAATATAAGTCTTTCTAGAGATTCTAATAAGTGACTACATACAGAGCAAAATGAGTGAATCTACGCTCTAAAATATGTCTACACACGTCCACATGTTGTAATCCATTCGAAATGTGTAAAAAGACTTATATTTTTAAGAACGGAGGGAGTAGTATACATATACATATATATATATATATCTTATTTTATTACATATATATAATAGAACCAACATAAGGTTCCGTTAAACCTGTCGTTCATCCAACCATTGTATAGACCTTCCCACTTCCTTTATTAATCCTATATCTGAATTTTCTCCCACTTTCATTTTCAATGAAATGTGAGTTTTCTCCTAGTACTTTTCCTTAGAACCAACTCAACTGTCCCACGTCTAGACTAAAAATAATCATACCCCACGTCCTATTAACTCATCAAATTAAAATGATATTTTATTTTGTAAATCTAAAGTTCTTACAAAATAATAATAATAATTGTTTATATATAACTTGGCAAGTTAACTCCTCGTGATTGCACACATAAGCTTGCAAAGATTTTACTGACCAATGTAGTAATAGACGCACAATCATGTGTTTATGTTTTATAACATTTCTCCGTCCATCCCAACATTATATTTTCACCCAACCTAGCAAGTCTGTCGATTTCGAAAAAAAATTAAATGGGCTTTAAATTCTCACATAATATATAAACGGGTTGTATAGACCCTACATCATTGTTTCACCAAGCCCACCAAATGGACTAAAAATACAAAGGTTGAAGCCTAAGCAAGGCGTCGGATTTACATTCAAAACCTGACATTCTTCTTCAATCTCTCGTCTTCTTCCTCCAGCGCTGCCGGGACCGCCTGCTCTAGCCTCCAGCATCCAGCGGCACTGTTTCGCGCGCCTCACGGTGAAACGCTAACGCACCGATGGCCAGGCCATCCCTCCACTCCTCCGCACCTCATGTTATTCTCTGCCGAGTGTAGGCCCACCCCGCACCTGAGCGAGTCAAGTTTCCCACTCTTCTCCATCTGCGACTCCATTGCCACTTCTTCCCCATCTTTGGGGTGTTGGGGAACGTAGCATGCAATTTCAAAAATTTCCTACGCTCACGCAAGATCTATCTAGGAGATGCATAGCAACGAGAGGGGGAGAGTGTGTCCACGTACCCTCGTAGATCAAAAGCGGAAGCGTTTGACAACGCGGTTGATGTAGTCGGACTTCTTCTCGTTCCGACCGATCAAGCACCGAATGTACGGCACCTCCAAGTTCTGCACACGTTCAGCTCGATGAGGTCCCTTGAACTCTTGATCCAGCTGTTGGGGAACGTAGTAATTTCAAAAAAATTCCTACGCACACGCAAGATCATGGTGATGCATAGCAACGAGAGGGGAGAGTGTTGTCTATGTACCCTCGTAGACCGAAGCGGAAGCATTGACGCAACGTAGAGGAAGTAGTCGTACGTCTTCCCGGTTCAACCGATCCAAGCACCGTTACTCTGGCACCTCCGAGTTCTTGGCACACGTTCAGCTCGATGACGCTCCCCGGGCTCCGATCCAGCAAAGCTTCGGGGAGGAGTTCCGTCAGCACGACAGCGTGGTGACGATCTTGATGTTCAACCGTCGCAGGGCTTCACCTAAGCACCGCTACAATATGACCGAGGTGGAATATGCTGGAGGGGGGCACCGCACACGGCTAAGGAACAATCACGAAGATCAACTTGTCTATTCTAGGGTGCCCCCCTGCCCCCGTATATAAAGGAGCCAAGGGGAGGGGGCGGCCGGCCAAGGAGGGCGCGCCAAGGGGGAGTCCTACTCCCACCGGGAGTAGGACTCCCTTCTTTCCTAGTTGGAGAAGGAGAAGTGGGAAAGAGGAGGAAGAGGGAAAGGAAAGGGGGGGCGCCCACTCTCCTTGTCCTATTCGGACTAGGGAGGGGAGGGGCGCGCGGCCACCTCTTGCCTCCTTTCCTCTTCTCCCTTAGGGCCCATGTAGGCCCAATAACCCCCGGGGGGGTTCTGGTAACCCCCCGGTACTCCGATAAAATCCCGATTTCACCCGGAACGATTCCGATATCCAAATATAGGCTTCTAATATATCGATTTTTATGTCTCGACCATTTCGAGACTCCTCGTCATGTCAATGATCACATCCGGGACTCTGAACAACCTTCGGTACATCAAAATACATAAACTCATAATGAAACTGTCATCATAACGTTAAGCGTGCGGACCCTACGGTTTGAGAACAATGTAGACATGACCGAGACACGTCTCCGGTCAATAACCAATAGCGGAGACTGGATGCTCATATTGGTTCCTACATATTCTATGAAGATCTTTATCGATCAGACCGCATAACAACATACATTGTTCCCTTTGTCATCGGTATGTTACTTGCCCGAGATTCGATCGTCGATATCTCAATACCTAGTTCAATCTCGTTACTGGCAAGTCTCTTTACTTGTTCCGTAATACATCATCTCACAACTAACTCATTAGTTGCAATGCTTTCAAGGCTTATGTGATGTGCATTACCGAGAGGGCCCAGAGATACCTCTCCGACAATCGGAGTGACAAATCCTAATCTCGAAATACACCAACCCAACATGTACCTTTGGAGACACCTGTAGAGCACCTTTATAATCACCCAGTTATGTTGTGATGTTTGGTAGCACACAAAGTGTTCCTCCGGAAAACGGGAGTTGCATAATCTCATAGTCATGGTAACATGTATAAGTCATGAAGAAAGCAATAGCAACATACTAAACGATTGGGTGCTAAGCTAATGGAATGGGTCATGTCAATCAGATCATTCACCTAATGATGTGATCCCGTTAATCAAATAACAACTCTTTGTCCATGGTTAGGAAACATAACCATCTTTGGCTAACGAGCTAGTCAAGTAGAGGCATACTAGTGACACTCTGTTT
The DNA here is from genome assembly GCF_003073215.2 of Triticum urartu. NCBI lineage: Eukaryota > Viridiplantae > Streptophyta > Magnoliopsida > Poales > Poaceae > Triticum > Triticum urartu. The sequence goes on from NC_053025.1 coordinate 140,774,131, forward strand.
GTCTATGTATTCACACATGTATTATGTTTCCGGTTAATACAATTCTAGCATGAATAATAAACATTTATCATGATATAAGGAAATAAATAATAACTTTATTATTGCCTCTAGGGCTTATTTCCTTCACCAGCAAAGTGTCAAGGGAGAGTTTCGTCAGCACGACGGCATGGTGATGGTGATGGTGAAGTGATCTGCGCAGGGCTTCGCCTAAGCACTACGTGAATATGACCGGAGGCGTAAACTACGGAGGGGGGTGCCGCACACGGCTAACAATGTTTGTTGTGTGTTCTAGCGGTGCCCCCTCATATATATAGGTTCGAGGGGAGGGGAGTCAACCAAGGGGGCGCCCCAAGTAGGAGGAATCCTTCTTGGGAACCTCCCAATTCGGCCTCCCCCCTTCCCTATTCCTATTCGGAGTAGGAAGGGAAGAGGGGGGAGGGGGAATCCTATTCCCTTTTTCCTTTCCTCCTTCCCCATTCATTCTCCCATTTAGCCAGCCCATGTGGGGGGTGCACCAGTGTAACACCCTCGATGCGACTGTATCTCCCACGTGTCGAGGCACGACTTAGAGGCATAATCGCATTGAAGGCATATGTCGCAAGTTAGGCAATCTTCACAACATCCCATGTAATATAGATAATAAAAGGGGAGATAACATAGTTGGCTTACACTCGCCACGTCAATCAAGTACATAAATAACATTACATCATCCAAACCCTCATGGCCCGACTACGGCGCCAAAATAAAAGATAACCCAACATGCGACACGGTCCCGATCACCCCCAACTAGGCACCACTACTGATCATCAGGAAAGGAAACATAGTATCATTGAGAGTCCTCGTCGAACTCCCACTTGAGCTCAAGCGCGTCACCTGGAGTGGAATCATCAGGCCCTGCATCTGGTGTAATAGTAATCTGTGAGCCACAGGGACTCAGCAATCTCGCACCCTCGCGATCAAGACTATTTAAGCTTATAGGTAAGGCAAGGTAAACTATGTGGAGCTGCAGCAAGCGGCTAGCATATATGGTGGCTATCCTGTTTGCAAAAGAGAGCGAGAAGAGGAGGCAAAGCGCGAGCGAGAAACTAGAGAACAACCTGCGCAAGCATAACTCCAACACCGTGTCCACTTCCCGGACTCCGCCGAGAAGAGGCCATCATGGTAACACACTCAGTTGATTCATTTTAATTAAGTTAAGGTTCAAGTTATCTACAACCGGACATTAACAAATTCCCATCTGCCCATAACCGCGGGCACGGCTTTCGAAAGTTCAAATCCCTGCAGGGGAGTCCCAACTTAGCCCATGACAAGCTCTCACGGTCAACGAAGGAATAGACCTCCTCCCGAGACGTTCCGATCAGACTCGGTACCTCGGTTCTTCAAGACACTTCGACAGGTTAAACCAAGACCGGCAACACCGCCCGAATGTGTCGACAAATCCCGATAGGAGCTGCACATATCTCGTTCTCAGGGCACACTCAGATGAGACATCCTACGAGTAAAACCAACCCTCAAGTTGCCCCGAGGTGGCCCCGCAGCCTAGTCGGTTTGGACCAACACTCAGAGGAGCACTGGACCGGGGGGTTTAAATAAGATGACCCTCGGGCTCCGGAAACCCAAGGGAAAAGAGGCTAGGTGGCAAATGGTAAAACCAAGGTTGGTCATTGCTGGAAAAGCTTTAATCAAGGCGAACTATCAAGGGGTTCCCATTATAACCCAACCGCGTAAGGAACGCAAAATCCGGGAACATAACACCGATATGACGGAAACTAGGGCGGCAAGAGTGGAACAAAATACTAGGCGAGAGGCCGAGCCTTCCACCCTTTACCAAGTATATAGATGCATAAAGATAACATGGCAATATAATGATATCCCAACAAGAAAATAATGTTCCAACAAGGAACGGCCTCCAATCTTCACCTGCAACTAGCAACGCTATAAGAGGGGCTAAGCAAAGCGGTAACATAGCCAATCAACAGTTTGCTAGGACATGGTGGGTTAGAGGTTTGGCATGGCAATTTGGGAGGCTTGAAAAGCAAGTGGTAGGCATCATAGCATTGGCATAGCAAAAAGAGCGAGCAATCTAGCATAGCAAAGATAGTAGTGATCTCGAGGGTATGATCATCTTGCCTGCAAAGTTGTCAGAGTTGACTGGATCCTCGAAAGAAAACTCAACGGGCTCCTCGTTAGCGAACTCGTCTCCCGGCTCTACCAATCAACCACGTGCAAGGATCAAACAATATGATGCAAGGATGGTATGCTATGCGGGATGCGATGCGGGATGCATATGCAAGATTTGACAAGGGATGCATGAACCTGGCCTCAACTTGGAAATCCAAGTGTGCCACTGGAAATATGAGATGAGATCGCTTGAAAAGGATATAAAGAACGTCGGAATCGGAGTTACGGTTTGGAAATGGCAAGCGATTCAAATATGACACCGGTCTGCGATTTACAGCAAGTAGCCATCTAAATGCAACAAGATGAACATGTTACAGCACCCCAACATGACAACAGAATACATGGCAGTGATGCCTTCATGATGCTTAACAAAAGTCTAGCACTGAACTATGGCCAATTCATCCATTAACAGGTTCAAACAAGCATGGAAAAAATGCATATGGCAAAAAGATTTCAGACTTAGTGAAATTAACACTTGTCTGGAATTTCAGATCAGATAGCACTCTTCGGAGCAATAAAACTACATGCTACAGGACCTGAACATGGCAAAGTAAAGCATGGCATGGAGCTACTCAAATAGCTTAACAAAAGTCCCTTAGTGACCTTGAGCCAGAAGGGATCAGAAAATACAATTGCAAGCATGTGAACATGGCAAAAACATAATCAGTTCTCAGACTTAGTGAAAACTGGAGCATGCTAAAAATAGATATCAAGTAGGCATGTTTACGAGCTCGATGCAATCACTACAGAGCAAGTCATGGCAAACTAAGCATACACCCATCAAGAATACACAAAATACAAGCTAGACATGGCAAGAACAATAGCATAGCATGCACGGATCAACTACAACATCATCGGCAAAATCGCTAACAAGTAGACAATCTGCCCAGATTCACGAAGTAGCAAAAGTAGAGCTTGATTAACTCAAGCTAGGGTACTCCATAATTGAAAACAAAGACATGGATGGATAGAGCACTACAAGATTAACAAAACATCCTTACTGATCATCCTCAAAAGAGGCACGGATCACTAGGAAACAACATGAACATATGGCCATATGGAATAAACAGCTCAAGGACTTAGTGGAAATGCTAAGTCCCTGAAATCAGAAGTACCAAGTGCCTCACTTTGCAAGCTTGTGCTATTCACCACACACATCACAAAAATACATGGGTTGCACCTCTGGAAAGATGGAAAAACCCTTAACAAAACATATGTAGAACTCAGGGGCATATCATGCACGCAATAATCATGGCAAAAATGACAAATATCTAAATGGAGTAGCAGATCTGACAATTAACTCAAGTAGCACTCTTATAACAGCTTTTCGGGCATCAAGATGAACTCAAATGAAAATGATGCAATGAGATGAAATGATGTACTCTCTGAGATGAACATTTTGATATGCTATATGCCCAAAACGGAGCTACGGATGCAAAGTTACGATGCGATGAACATAGGCAAAAAAATTAGGGTTACGGATAAAAAGTCAACCCGAGATCCATATCTGGATCCGGGGTACTGTAGCAACACGGCTCCCGAGGATCGCCGGAATCCACGCCGGAGTTGTCGGGGCGGCCAGAGATGGCCGGAGTAGTCGGGCGGCGGTGGTGATGGCGGGAGATGGCCGGGCGGCGAGGCGCGGCCGAAGCGGTGGCCGGGCGGCTTGGCGCCGGCAAGAGAGCGGGGCGCCAGTGGGGAGACGGGCGGCGGCGGGCGGTCCGGCCAGGGACGGACGTGTCCGGCCGGCGCGAGGAGGATTTCTAGGGTTTCGGGGAGGGGATCCGAGATTTGGAATGGGGGGTCTTTAAATAGGCATAGAGGGAGCTAGGAGAGTCCAAATGAGGTGCGGTTTTCGGCCATGCGATCGTGATCGAACGCTCTAGATGATGTAGAAGGTTTTTGTGGGTTTTGGGCCAAATTGGAAGGGTGTTGGGCTGCAACACACACGAGGCCTTCTCGGTCCCTCGGTTGACCGTTGGAGCATCAAACGATGTCCAAATGGTACGAAACTTGACAGGCAGTCTACCGGTAGTAAACCAAGGCCGCTTGGCAAGTCTCGGTCCAATCCGGAAATGTATAATCCCCACACACGAAAGAAAGGTAGAAATGACCACCGGAGGAGAACAAAGCGCCGGAATGCAAAACGGACAACGGGGAAAATGCTCGAATGCATGAGATGAACACGTATGCAAATGCAATGCACATGATGACATGATATGAGATGCATGACAACGATAACAACACACGGAGACAGAGACCCGAACCCGAGAAAATAAAATAACTTAACGCCGGAAACGGCAAGAGTTGGAGTACATATTGGGTAAGTAACATCCGGGTGTTACAACACTCCACCACTACTAAAGGATCTCGTCCCAAGATCTAGGACTGAAAGAACGCCGGGTATTCAGAACGGAGGTGATCCTCGCGTTCCCAGGTAGCTTCACGGTCGGAATGGTGTGACCACTTGACTTTGAGGAATTTGATTGACTTGTTGCGAGTCTTGCGTTCAGTCTCTTCGAGAATAGCAACAGGGTGCTCACGATAGGAGAGATCTTCTTGGAGCTCAATGTCCTCGAAGTTGACGGTGTGCTCAGGAGTCTTGAAGCACTTTCGGAGCTGAGAGACATGGAACACATCATGAACATTTGCAAAGTTTGAAGGAAGCTCGAGTTGATAGGCGAGATCGCCTCTCTTGCTGACAATCTTGAAAGGTCCCACGTATCTGGGGGCAAGCTTCCCTTTGATACTGAAGCGACGACTACCTTTCATAGGAGAGACGCGGAGGTAAACATGATCTCCGATCTCGAAAGCCAAATCACGGTGCTTACTATCATAGTAGCTCTTCTGGCAAGATTGGCCTGCTTTGAGGTTATCTCGAATGACTTTGCACATTTCCTCTGCCTCTGTGATTAAGTCATTTCCCAAAAGCTGGCGTTCACCGGTTTCAGACCAGTTGAGAGGGGTACGGCACTTCCTGCCATACAGAATTTCAAATGGGGCCTTGCCCGAACTTGCTTGAAAACTGTTGTTGTAGAAGAGTTCAGCATAAGGAAGACAATCCTCCCACTTCATGCCGAAGGAAATCACACAAGCCCTGAGCATATCTTCAAGAATCTGGTTGACACGCTCGACTTGACCGCTAGTTTGAGGATGGAAAGCTGTGCTGAAGCGGATGTTAGTGCCCATGGCCTTCTAAAAAGAATCCCAAAACTTGGAGGTAAAGATGCTGCCACGGTCTGAAGAGATCACCTGTGGAATACCGTGCAGAGAGACAATTCGATAGGTATAGAGTTCCGCCAATTGAGCTGCAGTGATCGACTCTTTGATAGGCAGAAAATGAGCCACTTTGGTGAGTTTGTCGATGACAAAGAATATAGCATCATTGCCACGCTTGGACTTTGGAAACCCAGTCACGAAGTCCATCTCAATGTGGTCAAACTTCCATTCTGGAATGGCAAGAGGTTGGAGGAGACCAGCTGGCCTTTGGTGTTCTGCCTTCACTCTTCTGCAGACATCACATTCATTCACGAATTGAGCAATCTCGCACTTCATTCGAGTCCACCGATAAGCCTGCTTGAGGTCCTGATACATCTTCGTACTCCCTGGGTGGATGGAGAGGAGAGAATTGTGAGCCTCGTTCATGATCACTTTACGGAGGTCACCTTTGGGCACAACAATACGATCCTCGAAGAAGAGGGTATCCTTGTCATCAAGGCGGTAGCACTTGTACTTGGGTTGACTCTTGGCAATCCCAATCTTCACCTTTTTCACCATAGCATCAAGAAGCTGGGCTTGGCGAATCTGGTCTTCCCAGGTAGGAGAGACTTGAAGGTTGGCGAGGAAACCTTGAGGAACAACTTGCAGATTAAGTTTGCGGAAAGCTTCACAAAGCTCGGGTTGATAAGGCTTGAGAATCAGACTGTTGCAATAAGCCTTTCTGCTCAATGCGTCAGCAATCACATTGGCCTTGCCTGGAGTATACTCGATACTCGGAATATACTCTTGAATCATTTCGACACATCGAGTTTGCCTGAGGTTGAGATTAGGCTGAGTGAAGATGTACTTGAGACTCTTGGGGTCAGTGAAAATGTCCACTTTTCTTCCCAATAAGAGATGTCTCCAAGTCAAAAGAGCATGCACAACTGCCGCCAACTCGAGATCATGAGTGGGGTAGTTCTTCTCATTGGGCTTCAACTGGCGAGAGGTATAAGCAACAACTTTCTTCTCTTGCATCAACACTGCGCCAAGACCTTGGAGAGAGGCATCACAAAAGACCTCGTACGGCTTGGATTCATCAGGCGGAGTCAGAACTGGAGCAGTGATCAATTTCTCTTTCAAAGTGTTGAAAGCAATGTCACACTCTGGAGACCAAACGTACTTGACGTGCTTCTGGAGAAGATTTGAGAGAGGCTTCGCGATCTTAGAAAAGTTTTCAACGAATCTTCGACAATAGCTTGCGAGACCGAGGAAGCTACGGAGTTGCTTCACGTTCTGAGGAGGTTCCCAATTCACAATTGCAGACACCTTCTCAGGATTCACCACAATGCCCTTGGTAGAGATGATATGACCAAGATAAAGAACCTCATCGAGCCAAAATTCGCACTTGGAGAACTTGGCATAGAACTTGTGTTCCCTCAACTTATCGAGTACCAAACGCAAGTGCTTGGCATGATCTTCCTTGTTCTTTGAGAAAACCAGAATGTCGTTGAGATAGACCAAAACGAAGTCATTGGTGTAGGCGTTGAAGATGAAGTTCATCATGCGAGAGAACGTCGGAGGAGCGTTGACGAGGCCAAAAGACATGACAGTGTATTCATATGAACCATAGCTTGTCCTGAAAGCCGTCTTGGGAATATCTTGCTCACGGATTCGAATCTGATGATAACCCATACGGAGATCAAGCTTGGAGAATACTTGGGCACCTTTGAGTTGTTCGAACAGCTCATTGATGTTGGGAAGTGGGTATTTGTTCTTGATGGTCTTCTTGTTCAATGGACGGTAATCAACACAAAGCCGGTCCGTTCCATCCTTCTTCTTCACAAAAAGAACACCACAACCCCACGGAGAAGAACTAGGCCGTATGAGACCCATTCTCTCTTGAATATTGAGTTGCTTCTTCAGCTCCTTCAACTCTTCAGGTCCGAGCTTGTAAGGACGCTTGCACACAGGTTCCGTGCCAGGCTCAAGATCAATAACGAATTCAACTGGCCGGTGCGGAGGCATTCCTGGAAGCTCTTCTGGAAAGACGTCTTGATATTCGCAAACGACTGGAATCTGCGAGATAGCCTCCAGTTCACCCTTCTCATTGAGACAAAACAGACGGATTGTATCATCACGAGCGGCAAAGACAATTACATCTTCAGACGAATGAGTCAATTGAATCTGTCTGGCTGCACAATCAAGATGCGCCTTGTGCTTACAAAGCCAATCCATCCCGAGAATAAGATCAATATTCGAGTTACCAAGAACCATTGGAGAAGCCAGATACTTGAAATCACCCATCAAGATAGAAATATCCGGAACCATCATACTAGAACTCAGACGCTTAGCCGGAGAGACGACTTGCATAGCTCTAGGTAAAGCCTTAGTACTAAAATTGTTCTCCGATGCAAAGGGGAATGACATGAAGGAATGCGATGCACCAGAGTCAAAAAGTACTTTGCAGGAATATCATTAACTGGAAGGTTACCCATGATGACATCTGATGAGTCCTCTGCCTGAGCTGCATTCAGCAAGTTGACCTTAGCGTGCTTGGGGTTATGCTTGACCACAGCTGTACTTGTCGATCTGACAGGAGGAGGAGGAGGAAGACGCCTCTGGTTGAAACACTTGTTGGCATAGTGACCCTTCTATTGGCACTTGTTGCACGTGATCTCTGAAAGCGGACGGTGGTACGGAGCACTCGATCTTGGAGGTTGAGACGAAGTCTTGTTCTGAAAGCCAGGGTTGGGTGGGTGGGAAGTTCCACTGCCACCTTTGCTCTTCTACTGATACGGCTGATAGAACGGAGGAGGAGTGTAACGCCCTCGATGCGGCTATATCTCCCACGTGTCGAAGCACGACTTAGAGGCATAACCGCATTGAAAGCAATGTCGCAAGTGAGGTAATCTTCACACAACCCATGTAAGACATAAGGGAAAGAGATACATAGTTGGCTTACAATCGCCACTTCACACAATTACATGAATAAAGCATTACATCATCCAGATACAATCAAGGTCCGACTACGGAACCAAAATAAAAGAAGACTACCCCAAATACGACAAGGTCCCCGATCGACCCCAACTGGGCTCCACTACTGATCAACTAGAACGAAACAACACAAAGGACAAGATCTTCAACAAGCTCCTCCTGAGCTGGGTTGCGTCATCTGCGCGGACTCATCGGCACCTGCAAACTGGTTTTGGAAGTATCTGTGAGTCACGGAGACTCAGCAATCTCACACCCTCGCGATCAAGACTATTTAAGCTTATGGGTAAGGTAAAGATATGAGGTGGAGCTGCAGCAAGCGACTAGCATATATGGTGGCTAACATACGCAAAAGAGAGCGAGAAGAGAAGGCAAAGCGCGGTCGAGAAACTATGATCAAGAAGTGATCCTGGACTACCTACGTCAAGCATTACTCCAACACCGTGTTTACTTCCCGGACTCCGCCGCAAAGAGACCATCACGGTAACACACGCGGTTGATGTATTTTAATTAAGATCAACTTCATGTTTTCTACAACCGGACATTAACAAATTCCCATCTGCCCATAACCACGGGCACGGCTTTCGAAAGTTCAAATCCCTGCAGGGGTGTCCCAACTTAGCCCATCACAAGCTCTCACGGTCAACGAAGGATATTCCTTCTAGCGGGAAGACCCGATCAGGCTCGGAATCCCGGTTACAAGACATCCTCGACAATGGTAAAACAAGTCCAGCAAGACCACCCGATGCGCCGACATCCCGATAGGAGCTGCACATATCTCGTTCTCAGGGCAACACCAGATAAGCAATCCGTACAACTAAAACCAGCCCTCGAGTTTCCCCGAGGTGGCGCTGCAAGGGGCTCTAGTTTGGACCAACACTTAGACAAGCACTGGCCCGGGGGGTTAAAATAAAGATGACCCTCGGGATGCGCAACTCCCGAGGGAAAAGGCTAGGTGGCGAATGGTAAAACCAAGGTTGGGCCTTGCTGGAGGAGTTTTATTCAAAGCGAACTGTCAAGGGGTTCCCATTATAACCCAACCGCGTAAGGAACGCAAAATCCGGGAACGTAACACCGATATGACGGAAACTAGGGCGGCAAGAGTGGAACAAAACACCAGGCATAAGGCCGAGCCTTCCACCCTTTACCAAGTATATAGATGCATTAATTAAATAAGATATATTGTCATATCCCAACAAGTAAACATGTTCCAACAAGGAACAACATCTCCATGGTCCAACAAGAAACAAACTTCAATCTTCACCTGCAACTAACAACGCTATAAGAGGGGCTGAGCAAAGTGGTAACATAGCCAAACAACGGTTTGCTAGGACAAGGTGGGTTAGAGGCTTGGCTTAACCACATGGGAGGCATGATAAGCAAGTGGTAGGTATCGCAGCATAGGCATAGCAAAAGAGCAAGCATCTAGCAAGCAAAGATAGAAGTGATTTCGAGGGTATGGTCATCTTTCCTGAGATCCCGCAAGGAAGAAGAACGAGTCCATGAAGAAGACAAACAGACATAGTCGAACGGGTCCTCACAAACACGACGTTATTGGAACCAAACTGAAGAAGCAACACCGGAAAGAAGCAAACAACATAGTAAACAACCACCACATAAGCATGGCATGATGCACAATCAAGTATGATGCATGTCCGGTTTAATGAAGCATGGCATGGCAAAATGCTCAAGCAAATTCTACAAATTAAGTGGAGCTCAATATGCAACGAGTTGCATATTGACGGAACACCACATTAATTATTTAGTTCTCTCCCGGTTATGAACTCCACAATATTAAATGTTGGTTAACATGGCAAGAGGTGAAGCATAAAAAAACTATACCATTTAAACAATTTAAATGGGGCCGGATATAACAAACAACAAATCCGGTAAATCCCCATATGCATTTATCAATTTGGTGCAACAACAATTTTAAACATAAAGTTGTTAACATGATGCGGATGGCATGTTCAAGTTTATGCAATTTTATTAAAAGTTGACAAGAGCATTAAGAAGCATTTGTCATCGTGGCGGAAACAAAAGGGGTGCCACAGCAACGATAACGAAACGGTGCCACGGCAATGTTCCGGTTCCCGGTAACTCGATTGAGATACCGATGCAAAGGAGAAGTGTGCGGATGCGGGTCATGCGATAAACGGTGGGGTGCTCCCGGTTACTGGATTCCCACGGGTTAGCGGCAAACGAAGAGGACCGAGCAAGTGACAACTCGGACACGGTGCAGACAACGGGTGCATCTCAAACATCGCAAGCATTCGTTCACGGACGTCGTCTCGGGGTTATACCTTCGGAGCATGCAAAGGGGACGGCTCTCATTCGTAGAGGGAAGTAGGCGTTCTCGCGACGGCAGTAGTGGAATTAGTCATTCTCGCTTCGTAGATGTTCACACTTCGTAGGTGTTCGGGGTCAACAAGGAACTTGACGTCCAAGGGATCTTCAAGGGTCGACGGTAGTGGTACATGTTTGGCATTTCGTAGTCGTTCGAGTCATCGATAGAGAAACTTGGTGGTCCATGTAGTCGAACTTGGCGCATCCGAGGGGTACTTGGTGAAATCACGCAGTCATACACGGGTCGTAGAGGTACTTGGCGTCCCTGAGTCAAGGGTAGTGGTTCCCTTGATGTTGTAGTCGTGCATCGTGATGAGCGTCGGGGTACTTGATGGTCTCGAACTCCAAAGTGGTACAAGGAGAGATGCACGGTCGTGGTCATCTTCGGACCTGGGACTCCATGGCGGCGCCGTGGTGGTCTTGCATCAACAGCAGCAGCAAGGCGTCTGGGAGGAGATGGTCACGGCAGAGGACGAAGCAGAGGAGCAGCAGTGCGAGGTCGGGCTTGCGGGAGGTGGAGCGACGGGAACAGCGGCATGGTGACGTTGGTGCTCCTGCAGCAGTTCACGTGAAGGCAGAACGACGGGGAGGCATGGGCAAGGAGGTGGACGAGGACCGCATGGTGATGGGGCGGCAGCCGGCAGCGGCACCTGTGGCCGGCGGACTTGGAGCAGAGGAAGGGGTCCGGCGAGTCCCGAGGGCGCAGGCGGGACTTGGCGGCGAGGCTTCGGCATCAGGGAGGCGCAGGCGCTGGTCGTGGTCGCCGTCAGCGACCGGACATGGCGGCGGGGCTTGCCGTGGTGCACTGGTGGCCGGGGCCAGACGGCAAGAGGCGGAGCGTCGACGTGGTGCTGGAGCTTGACAGCGGAGGGAGGTGGGTGGCGCCCTGGCTTTGGTCGCCGCCGAGTGGTGAGGTCGAGGGATGGGGATCGGGCTGCGGGTCTCCTCCTCTGGTGCGATGCGAGGAGAGCGAGAGGAGGGAGAGATGGAAGATGGGGATCGAGGAGATGGGTCTGGCGGCGGAGGGAGAGGGATTCGTGAGAGATCGGGCCAGGGGATCGAGTGGGAGGCCTCAACTGGCGTTAGAGTTAGGATTAGATGGGCCTGGAGGTCGACCCAGTGGGGAGGGCGCCGGCTGGGCCTTAGAAGGCTGCGGGCCTGCTAGTTTACTCTCCCTCTCTCTCTCTCTTTCTCTAAAATCTCTTTTTTCATTTAAAAACAAAACAGAAAAAGAGAAAGAAAAGAAAGAGAAGTTAGGGATGGAATCTGGGCATGGGGATAATTTTCCTGGACTCATAAAAATAAGCATGACCACAGAAAAATAGAAGTGGCAAGATTGCAGGAATTAAATTCAAATTCATTTGAATATAATTCAAATGGTTTTGAATTGGGACTAGGTTTGGTGTGGCCAAAAATGTTCAGGTTTTTGGTGGAGCTTGGAAAAAGAACAAAAGAATTATCGACAAAGTTTGAGAGTCGGAAATCGGAAGAAGGAAAGGTCAAAGATTTAACATGCAAGTGGGTTGCGGATAATTCCAAACTAATGGAATATTTATAGTAGGTCCCTAAATACTGGGATGATATGTTATAAAGAGAACTCACCATGTGAATTCCCTCGGTTTAAATGGATCGAAGATCCATACGGTTTATTTAGTTGAGTTGCAAAAGATTTATGAGATGATGGCATGATGACATGATGCAATGCACATGATGCAACGAACCGAACAAAATGAACGAATGCATTCCTCTTGAAATGGTCACATATCCATAAATTGAGAAGCCATGTAGAATTAAGGTAGAGAAATAAATCAACAGGGTATGGATCAAGAACAAATAATCGGTAAGAAATCCCAATCTCAAACCAATATCCGTGGAAGAAGAACTAGAGCTACGAGAATTCCCACCTATGAAACTCCCGAACCTTTCCGGTTATGCAATCAGGTGTTGGGGATACAGGGGAAGCATAATATCTCACCCAAATCTAGCAAATCCTACATCCAGCTGTATCCATCCTTCAACACATAACCGAGAAAACTTCGGAAACCATCTACCTTAACCTTCGAAAAGCATCCATTATACAAGTTATGGCGATACTCCCGAACTCCCGCCCCAGTACTGGGTGGCGTCGAGGTTATCTCACCAACGAACTGCATAAAAGAGATTTTTGATGTCGGCGTACTAAACTCAGGTATTCCAGAAACTGCAACGATAAAATTATGAAGACAACACCTCAGAGCTCAACTCCCCGGGACACTTCCACAAAACCCCTGACAGGAGGCACCAAGACAATGTTCTCGTCATAAAACCATCGGAATGATTCCAAGATACCCGTGTGATCCTAAATTTTTTTTTGTGAAATTTGAGAATAGAAGAGTCAAAACTCTACGTCGGGATGCCTTACCAAAGCGATGAGGAGACTGGGAAGTAAAAAGAATTCCTAAACTCTCCGATATATAATTCCTAAATGACTCAAAACATTTTTCTGGACACAACTCGGTCGCTAAAAACGATCAAGCAATGGGGCTCCTAAGGTCGGGGAAGGCTCTGATACCAACTTGTAACACCCTCGATGCGACTATATCTCCCACGTGTCGAGGCACGACTTAGAGGCATAATCGCATTGAAGGCATATGTCGCAAGTTAGGCAATCTTCACAACATCCCATGTAATATAGATAATAAAAGGGGAGATAACATAGTTGGCTTACACTCGCCACGTCAATCAAGTACATAAATAACATTACATCATCCAAACACTCATGGCCCGACTACGGCGCCAAAATAAAAGATAACCCAACATGCGACACGGTCCCGATCACCCCCAACTGGGCACCACTACTGATCATCAGGAAAGGAAACATAGTATCATTGAGAGTCCTCGTTGAACTCCCACTTGAGCTCAAGCGCGTCACCTGGAGCGGAATCATCAGGCCCTGCATCTAGTGTAATAGTAATCTGTGAGCCACAGGGACTCAGCAATCTCGCACCCTCACGATCAAGACTATTTAAGCTTATAGGTAAGGCAAGGTAAAATATGTGGAGCTGCAGCAAGCGGCTAGCATATATGGTGGCTATCCTATTCGCAAAAGAGAACGAGAAGAGGAGGCAAAGCGCGAGCGAGAAACTAGAGAACAACCTGCGCAAGCATAACTCCAACACCGTGTCCACTTCCCGGACTCCGCCGAGAAGAGGCCATCATGGTAACACACTCAGTTGATTCATTTTAATTAAGTTAAGGTTCAAGTTATCTACAACCGGACATTAACAAATTCCCATCTGCCCATAACCGCGGGCACGGCTTTCGAAAGTTCAAATCCCTGTAGGGGAGTCCCAACTTAGCCCATGACAAGCTCTCACGGTCAACGAAGGAATAGACCTCCTCCCGAGACGTTCCGATCAGACTCGGTACCTCGGTTCTTCAAGACACTTCGACAGGTTAAAACAAGACCAGCAACACCGCCCGAATGTGCCGACAAATCCCGATAGGAGCTGCACATATCTCGTTCTCAGGGCACACTCAGATGAGACTAGCTACGAGTAAAACCAACCCTCAAGTTTCCCCGAGGTGGCCCCGCAGGCAGCTCAGTCGGACCAACACTCAGAGGAGCACTGGTCCGGGGGGGTTTAAATAAGATGACCCTCGGGCTCCGGAAACCCAAGGGAAAAAGAGGCTAGGTGGGAAATGGTAAAACCAAGGTTGGGCATTGCTGGAAAAGCTTTAATCAAGGCGAACTATCAAGGGGTTCCCATTATAACCCAACCGCGTAAGGAACACAAAATTCGGGAACATAACACCGATATGACGGAAACTAGGGTGGCAAGAGTGGAACAAAACACTAGGCGAGAGGCCGAGCCTTCCACCCTTTACCAAGTATATAGATGCATAAAGATAACATGGCAATATAATGATATCCCAACAAGAAAATAATGTTCCAACAAGGAACGGCCTCCAATCTTCACCTGCAACTAGCAACGCTATAAGAGGGGCTGAGCAAAGCGGTAACATAGCCAATCAACGGTTTGCTAGGACATGGTGGGTTAGAGGTTTGGCATGGCAATTTGGGAGGCTTGAAAAGCAAGTGGTAGGCATCGTAGCATTGGCATAGCAAAAAGAGTGAGCAATCTAGCATAGCAAAGATAGTAGTGATCTCGAGGGTATGATCATCTTGCCTGCAAAGTTGTCAGAGTTGACTGGATCCTCGAAAGCAAACTCAACGGGCTCCTCGTTAGCGAACTCGTCTCCCGGCTCTACCCAAACAAGACAAACAAGCAACAAGGACACAATCAACCACGTGCAAGGATCAAACAATATGATGCAAGGATGGTATGCTATGCGGGATGCGATGCGGGATGCATATGCAAGATTTGACAAGGGATGCATGAACCTGGCCTCAACATGGAAATCCAAGTGTGCCACTGGAAATATGAGATGAAATCGCTTGGAAAGGATATAAAGAACGTCGGAATCGGAGTTACGGTTTGGAAATGGCAAGCGATTCAAATATGACACCGGTCTGTGATTTACAGCAAGTAGCCATCTAAATGCAACAAGATGAACATGTTACAGCACCCCAACATGACAACAGAATACATGGCAGGGATGCCTTCATGATGCTTAACAAAAGTCTAGCACTGAGCTACGGCCAATTCATCCATTAACAGGTTCAAACAAGCATGGCAAAAATGCATATGGCAAACAGATTTCAGACTTAGTGAAATTAACACTTGTCTGGAATTTCAGATCAGATAGCACTCTTCGGAGCAATAAAACTACATGCTGCAGGACCTGAACATGGCAAAGTAAAGCATGGCATGGAGATACTCAAATAGCTTAACAAAAGTCCCTTAGTGACCTTGAGACAGAAGGGATCAGAAAATACAATTGCAAGCATGTGAACATGGCAAAAACATAATCAGTTCTCAGACTTAGTGAAAACTGGAGCATGCTGAAAACAGATATCAAGTAGGCATGTTTACGAGCTCGATGCACTCACTACAGAGCAAGTCATGCCAAACTAAGCATACACTCATCAAGAATACACAAAATACAAGCTAGACATGGCAAGAACAATAGCATAGCATGCACGGATCAACTACAACATCATCGGCAAAATCGCTAACAAGTAGACAATCTGCCCAGATTCACGAAGTAGCAAAAGTAGAGCTCGATTGACTCAAGATAGGGTGCTCCATAATTGCAAACAAAGACATGTATGGATAGAGCACTACAATATTAACAAAACATCCTTACTGATCATCCTCAAAAGAGGCACGGATCACTAGGAAACAACATGAACATATGGCCATATGGAATAAACAGCTCAAGGACTTAGTGGAAATGCTAAGTCCCTGAAATCAGAATTACCAAGTGCCTCACTTTGCAAGCTTGTGCTAGTCACCACACACATCACAAAAATACATGGGTTGCACCTCTGGAAAGATGGCAAAACCCTTAACAAAACATATGTAGAACTCAGGGGCATATCATGCACGCAATAATCATGGCAAAAATGACAAATATATAAATGGAGTAGCAGATCTGACAATTAACTCAAGTAGCACTCTTCTAACAGCTTTTCGGGCATCAAGATGAACTCAAATGAAAATGATGCAATGAGATGAAATGATGTACTCTCTGAGATGAACATTTTGATTTGCTATATGCCCAAAACGGAGCTATGGATGCAAAGTTATGATGCGATGAACATAGGCAAAAAAATTAGGGTTAGGGATAAAAAGTCAACCCGAGATCCAGATCTGGATCCAGGGTACTGTAGCAACACGGCTCCTGAGGATCGCCGGAATCCACGCCGGAGGTGTCGGGGCGGCCGGAGATGGCCGGAGTAGTCGGGGCGGCGGTGGTGATGGCGGGAGATGGCCGAGCGGCGAGGCGCGGCCGAAGCGGTGGCCGGGCGGCTTGGCGCCGGCGAGAGAGCGGGGCGCCAGTGGGGAGACGGGTGGCAACCGGCCGGGCGGCGGCGCGCGCGCCGGCGGGGAGGCGGCGGATGGCGGCGGGCGAGGGAGCCGGGCGGCGGGGTCGGGCGCGGGGCGCGGCCCGGCTGCGCGGCGAGGAGGGCCCGGCTCGGGCCGAGCGGGCCACGGCGGGTGCGGGGCGGTGGCGGCCACGTGGCGGCACGCCACTGGCTGCGGGCGGCGGCGGCGATTTGTCCGGCCAGGGACGGACGTGTCCGGCCGGCGCGAGGAGGATTTCTAGGGTTTTGGGGAGGGGATCCGAGATTTCGAATGGGGGTCTTTAAATAGGCATAGAGGGAGCTAGGAGAGTCCAAATGAGGTGCGGTTTTCGGCCACGCGATCGTGATCAAACGGTCTAGATGATGGAGAAGGTTTTGGTGGGTTTTGGGCCAAATTGGAAGGGTGTTGGGCTGCAACACACACGAGGCCTTCTCGGTCCCTCGGTTGACCGTTGGAGCATCAAACGAAGTCCAAATGGTACGAAACTTGACAGGCAGTCTACCGGTAGTAAACCAAGGCCGCTTGGCAAGTCTCGGTCCAATCCGGAAATGTCTAATACCCACACATGAAAGAAAGGTAGAAATGACCACCGGAGGAGAACGAAGCGCCGGAATGCAAAACGGACAACGGGGAAAATGCTCGAATGCATGAGATGAACATGTATGCAAATGCAATGCACATGATGACATGATATGAGATGCATGACAACGATAACAACACACGGAGACAAAGACCCGAACCCGAGAAAATAAAATAACTTAACGCCGGAAATGGCAAGAGTTGGAGTACATATTGGGTAAGTTACATCCGGGGTGTTACAACCAGCCCCTTTGTGGCTGGTGTGTTTCCCCTCTTGGTCCATAAGGCCCATATAGTTTGCCGGGGGTAGCCCGGAACCCCTTCCGGTGACCCAATACATACCGGTACCCCCAGAACACTTCTGGTGTCTAAATACTATCGTCCTATATATGAATCTTTACCTCTCGACCATTTTGAAACTCCTCGTCATGTTTGTGATGTCATCCGGGACTCTGAACAACATTCGGTCACCAAATCACATAACTCATATAATACAAAATCATCATCGAACGTTAAGCGTGCGAACCCTACAGATTCGAGAACTATGTAGACATGACCGAGACACCTCTCCGGTCAATAACCAGTAGCAGAACTTGGATGCTCATATTGGTTCCCACATACTCTACGAAGATCTTTATCGGTCGTACCGTAATGACAACATACGTTATTCCCTTTATCATCGGTATGTTACTTGCCCGAGATTCTATCGTTGGTATCTGCATACCTAGTTCAATATTATTACCGGCAAGTCTCTTTACTCGTTCCGTAATGCATCATCCTGCAACTAACTCGTTAGTCACATTGCTTGCAAGGCTTATCATGATGTGCATTACCGAGAGGGCCCAGAGATACCTCTCCGATACTCAGAGTGATAGATCCTAATCTTGATCTATGCTAACCCAACAAACACCTTCAGAGATACCTGTAGAGCATCTTTATGATCACCTAGTTACGTTGTGACATTTGATAGCACACAAGGTATTCCTCTGGTATTTGGGAGTTGCATAATCTCATAGTCAAAGGAATATGTATAAGTCATGTATAAAGCAATAGAAATAAAACTTAACGATCATTATGTTAAGATAATGGATGGGTCTTGTCTATCACATCGTTCTCCTAATGATGTGATCCCGTTCATCAAATGACAACACATGTCTATGGTTAGGAAACTTAACCATCTTTGATTAACGAGCTAGTCTAGTAGAGGCTCACAAGGGACACTGTGTTTTGTCTAGGTATCCACACATGTATCAAGTTTCCGGTTAATACAATTCTAGAATGAATAATAAACATTTATCATGATATAAGGAAATATAAATAACAACTTTATTATTGCCTCTAGGGCATATTTCCTTCAGTCTACCACTTGCACTAGAGTCAATAATCTAGTTCATATCACCATGTGATTTAACACCAATATATCACATCGTCATGTGAATAACACCCATAGTTCACATCGCCATGTGACCAACACCCAAAGGGTTTACTAGAGTCAATAATCTAGTTCACATCGCCATGTGATTAACACCCAAAGAGTACTAAGGTGTGATCATGTTTTGCCTGTGAGAGAAGTTTAGTAAACGGGTCTGCCACATTCAGAGACATATGTTGCAAATTTTCTATGTCTACAAAGCTCTGCATGGTGCTACGCTAGCTAATTGCTCCCACTTTCAATATGTATCTAGATTGAGACTTAGAGTCATCCGGATCAGTGTAAAAGCTTGCATCAACGTAACTTTTTACGATGAACTTTTTATCACCGCCATAACCAAGAAATATTTCCTTAGTCCTCTTAGGTAACTAAGGATAACTTTGACCGTTGTCCAGTGATCCACTCCCGGATCACTATCGTACACCCTTGAACTCATGTCAAGGTACACAATAGGTGGTACACAACATGGCATACTTTATAGAACCTATGGCTGAGGCATAGGAAATAACTTTCATTCTCTTTATATTTTCTGTCGTGGTCGGATTTTGAGTCTTACTCAACTTTACACCTTGCAATACAAGCAAGAACTCCTTATTTGACTGTTCCATTTTTGAACTACCTCAAAATCTTGTCAAGGTATGTACTCATTGAACAATCTTATCAAGCGTCTTGATCTATCTCTACAGATCTTGATGCCCAATATGTAAGCAGCTTCACCGAGGTCTTTCTTTGAAAAACTCCTTTCAAACACTCCTTTATGCTTTCCAGAAAATTCTACATCATTTTTGATCAACAATATGTCATTCACATATACTTATCAGAAAGGTTGTAGTGCTCCCACTCACTTTCTTCCAAATACAGGCTTCGCCGCAAGTCTGTATAAAGCTATATGTTTTGATCAACTCATCAAAGCATATATTCCAACTCTGAGATGCTTGCACAAGTCCATAGATGGATCGCTGGAGTTTGCACCTTTTTTAGCACCTTTAGGATTGACAAAACATTCTGGTTGCATCATATACAACTCTTCTTTAATAAGTCCATTAAGGAATGCATTTTGATACCCATTTGCCAAATTTCATAAAATGCGGCAATTCCTAACATGATTCGAACGGACTTAAGCATCGATACGAGTGAGAAAAACTCATCGTAGTCAACACCTTGAACTTGTCGAAAAACTTTTTGCGACAATTGGAGCTTTGTAGATAGTAACACTACCATCAGCGTCCGTCTTCCTATTAAAGATCCATTTATTCTCAATGGCTTGCCGATCATCGGGCAAGTCCAGCAAAGTCTACATTTTGTTCTTATAAATGGATCATATATCAGATTTCATGGCCTCAAGCTATTTATCGGAATCTGGGCTCATCATCGCTTCCTCATAGTTCGTAGGTTCATCATGGTCTAGTAACATGACTTCCAGGACAGGATTACCGTACCACTCTGGTGCGGAACGTGCTCTGGTTGACCTACGACGTTCGATAGTAACTTTATCTGAAGTTTCATGATCATTCTCATTAGCTTCCTCTCTAGTTGGTGTACGCATCACGGGAACGGTTTTGTGTGATGAGCTACTTTCCAATTCGAGAGAAGGTACAATTACCTCATCAAGTTATACTTTCCTCCCACTCACTTCTTTTGAGAGAAACTCCTTCTCTAGAAAGGATCCATTCTTAGCAAGAAAAATCTTGCCTTTCAGATCTGTGATAGAAGGTGTACCCAACAGTTTCTTTTGGGTATCCTATGAAGACGCACTTCTCCGATTTGGGTTCGAGCTTATCAGGCTGAAGCTTTTTCACATAAGCATCGCAACTCCAAACTTTAAGAAATGACAGCTTAGGTTTCTTGCCAAACCACAGTTCATATGACGTCGTCTCAACGGATTTAGATGGTGCCCTATTTAGCATGAATGCAGCTATCTCTAATGCATAACCCCAAAACGATAGTGGTAAATTGGTAAGAGACATCATAGATCACACCATATCCAATAAAGTACGGTTACGATGTTCGGACACACCATTACGCTGTGGTGTTTCAGGTGGCGTGAGTTGTGAAACTATTCCACATTGTTTTAAATGAAGGCCAAACTCGTAACTCAAATATTTGTCTCCGCGATCAGATCATAGAAACTTTATTTTCTTGTTACGATGATTCTCCACTTCACTCTGAAATTCTTTGAACTTTTCAAATATTTCAGACTTGTGTTTCATCTAGTAGATATACCCATATCTGCTCAAATCATCTGTGAAGGTCAGAAAATAATGATACCCTCCACATGCCTCAACACTCATTGGACCGCATACATTAGTATGTATTATTTCCAATAAGTCATTGGCTCACTCCATTGTTCTGGAGAACGAAATTTTAGTCATCTTGCCCATGAGGCATGGTTCACAAGTATAAAATGACTCATAATCAAGTGATTCCAAAAGCCCATCTGCATGGAGTTTCTTCATGCGCTTTACACCAATATGACCTAAACGGCAGTGCCACAAATATGTTACACTATCATTATCAACTTTGCATCTTTTGGCATCAATATTATGAATATGTGTATCACTACGATCGAGATTCAATAAACCATTTAAATTGGGTGTATGACCATAGAAGGTTTTACTCATGTAAACAGAACAACAATTATTCTCTGACTTAAATGAATAACTGTATTGCAATAAATATGATCCAATAATATTCATGCTCAATGCAAACACCAAATAAAATTTATTTAGGTCCAACACTAATCTCGAAGGTAGAGGGAGTGTGCGATCGTGATCTTATCAACCTAGGAATCACTTCCAACACACATCGTCACCTCGCCCTTAACTAGTCTCTGTTCATTCTGTAACTCCTGTTTCGAGTTACTAATCTTAGAAACTGAACCGGTATCAAATACCCTGGGGTTACTATGAACACTGGTAAAATACACATCAATAACATATATATATATATATATCAAATATACCTTTGTTCACTTTGCCATCCTTCTTATCCGCCAAGTATTTGGGGTAGTTCCGCCTCCAGTGACCATTCCCTTTGCAGTAGAAGCACTTAGTTTCAGGCTTAGGTCTAGCTTTGGGATTCTTCATGGGAGTGGCAACTTGCTTGTTATTCTTCTTGAAGTTCCCTTTCTTTTCCTTTGCCCTTTTTCTTGAAACTTGTGGTCTTGTCAACCATCAACACTTGATTCTTTTTCTTGATTTCTACCTTCACCTATTTCAGCATCGCGAAGAGCTCGGGAATCATTTTTGTCATCCCTTGCATATTATAGTTTATCACGAAGTTCTAGTAGCTTGGTGATAGTGACTAGAGAACTCTGTCAATCACTATCTTATCTGGAAAATTAACTCCCACTTGATTCAAGCGATGGTACAACCGAGACATTCTGAGTACATGCTCATTGGCTGAGCCATTCTCCTCCATCTTGTAGGCAAAGTACTTGTCAGTGGTCTCATACCTCTCGACATGGGCATGAGTCTGAAATACCAATTTCAACTCTTGGAACATCTTATATGCTTCGTGGCATTCAAAAAGTTTTTGAAGTTCCGGTTCTAAGCCGTAAAGCATGGTGCACTAAACTATCTAGTAGTCATCATACCGAGCTTGTCAAACGTTCATAACGTTTGCATCTGCTCCTGCAATAGGTCTGTCACCTAGCGATGCATCAAGGACATAATTCTTCTGTGCGGCAACAAGGATAATCCTCAGATCACGAACCCGGTCCGCATCATTGCTACTATCATCTTTCAACTTAGTTTTCTCTAGGAGCGTATCTAAAATAAAATAGGGGAGCTATACAGGAGTTATTGATCTACAACATAGATATGCAAATACTATCAGGACTAAGTTCATAATAAATTAAGTTCAATTAATCATATTACTTAAGAACTCCCACTTAGATAGATATCCCTCGAGTCATCCAAGTGATCACGTGATCCATATCAACTAAACCATGTCCGATCATCACGTGAGATGGAGTAGTCTTCAATGGTGAACATCTCTATGTTGATCATATCTACTATATGATTCATGTTCGACCTTTCGGTCTCCAGTGTTCCGAGGCCATGTCTGTACATGCTAGGCTCGTAAAGTTTAACCCGAGTATTCCGCATGTGCAAAACTGTCTTGCACCCGTTGTATGTGAACGTAGAGCTTATCACACCCGATCATCATGTGGTGTCTCGGCACGACGAACTGTCGCAACGGTGCATACTCAGGGAGAACACTTATACCTTAAAATTTTAGTGAGGGATCATCTTATAATGCTACCGTCGTACTAAGAAAAATAAGATGCATAAAAGATAAACATCACATGCAATCAAAATATGTGACATGATATGGCCATCATCATCTTGTGCCTTTGATCTCCATCTCCAAAGCACCGCCATGATCTCCATCGTCACCGGCTTGACACCTTGATCTTCATCGTAGCGTCGTGGTCATCTCACCAACTATTGCTTCTACAACTATCGCTAACGCATAGTGATAAAGTAAAGCAATTACATGGCATTTGCATTTCATACAATAAAGTGAGAACCATAAGGCTCCTGCCAGTTGCCGATAACTTTTACAAAGCATGAACATCTCATACAATAATGTATATCACATCATGTCTTGACAATATCACATCACAAAATGCCCTGCAAAAACAAGTTAGACGTCATCTACTTTGTTGTTGCAAGTTTTACGTGGCTGCTACGGGCTTCTAGTAAGAACCGTTCTTACCTACGCATCAAAACCACAATGGTGATTTATCAAGTTTGTTGTTTTAACCTTCAACAAGGACCGGCCGTAGTCAAATTCGATTCAACTAAAGTTGGAGAAATAGACACTCGCTAGACACCTTTATGCAAAACTAGTTACATGTCTGTCGGTGGAACCGGACTCATGAACGTGGTCATGTAAGGTTGGTTCAGTCCGCTTCATCCAACAATACCGCCGAATCAAAATAAGGCATTGGTGGTAAGCAGTATGACGATCACCGCCCACAACTCTTTGTGATCTACTCATGCATATCATCTACGCATAGACCTGGCTCTGATACCACTACCGGGGAACGTAGCATGCAAGTTCAAAAATTTCCAATGCTCACGCAAGATCTATCTAGGAGATGCATAGAAATGAGAGGGGGAGAGTGTTTCCACGTACCCTCGTAGACCGAAAGCGGAAGCGTTTGACAACGTGGTTGATGTAGTCAAACTTCTTCTCATTCTGACCGATCAAGCACCGAATGTACGGAACCTTTGAGTTCTGCACACGTTCAGCTCGATGAGGTCCCTCGAACTCTTGATCCAGCAAAGTGTCAAGTGAGAGTTCCGTCGGCACGAAGCCGTGGTGATGGTGATGGTGAAGTGATCCGCGCAGGGCTTCGCCTAAGCACTACGTGAATATGACCGAAGACGTAAACTGTGGAGGGGGGCGCCGCACACGACTAACAATGTTTGTTATGTGTTCTAGCGGTGCCCCCCTCATATAATATATATATATATACATAAACACTATTCTGATCACGGGATCAGAATAATATTCTGATCACAACCTGCCCTGCCCCGCTAGTATTACGTTGAACTTCCCTGTGAACTAGGTTGAACTTCAGCCAACATTGCCGAAATGGGGCTTGCGATATACCGTTGGAAAGCTATGGACACCAGTATCATAACCCAAGTTAAATTTTTGACAAAGTGTAAGTGATTTAAGAGCAGTTTTGAAAACCGTTTTCTCTTTGCACAAAAAACGTGAATCGTATTTTCGATCGCATTTCGAAACCGTTTATCGGAATTAGGCATATAATATGGCGTTGGAAAGCTGCTGCAAAACCGCTCCTTCCACATGTTGAAAGTTTTCTCTAAATCCCTATGGTTAAAGAGTAATTTGAAAAAACATAAAATTTCGTAAACCGAACAGCTGAGTTCGTTTTTTCGATGTCATTTCTAAACGGCTAATCCAATGGAGGCATATGATATGGCGTTGGAAAGCTTATGAAAATGCGCTACTTTTTCATCTTGAAAGTTTTTTTCTAATTTTGAATGGTTTAAGGGTAATTTAGAAAATGGTCCAAGTCCTACCGAGTTCGTATTTTTGAGCTAATTTTTTAACCGTTCGTCCGAATGCAGCAAATGATATGGTGTTGGAAAGCTTGAACAATTGCGAAACTTTTTGGTATGTATTGTTTCACCCAATTCTTTACGGTTTTAAGTCAGTTTCGAAAATGGCGAAAACGTATTTTTGCCGTAATTTCTACAAACTTTATCGGAATGGGGCAAATAATATACCGCTGAAAAGCTATGGAAAATGAGAAACTTTTTCATGTTGATGGTTTTCTCTGACTCCTAGCCGTTTTCAAGTAATTTCGAAAACGGCGGGATCATGCGTTCTGCCTATATCGCGAAACAGATTGTTCGAAAATGCACCGTGTGAAGAACCTGAACTTCTCGGCGCGTGTACCTGAACTTCACTCTGTTTTTCACGTGATTTTTTTGCTCGTAGGTCTCCATCCAGTGCTCGTAACTCTCCATCCACTCACTGGAATTGAGCAAGTGATATACTGGTGGAAAGCTGTCGTAAACACGCAACTTTCCCGTGTTAATCGTTTTTTCATACTCGCGATGATTTTAAAAGTTTTTCGTTTCAAATTCATTTTGTGTAGTAGTTGAACTTCCTGCTGTTATCACATTGAACTTCTATGACGTATTTACGTTTGTAATTTTCTCATCCATTCGTCAGTGTTACACAAATGATATTTCTTTTGTACAAACCTCTCTCACAATAAATTTTTTAACTTTCTCCGACGGAGGACTTGAACTTATAACCAAAAACCTTTTAGCCTTTGCTTTTTTATTATTTTTTAAAAAACAAAATGACAGCGTGTAGTACGTGAACTTCTGGCAGTTATCAATCTGAACTTATGTCGGTTACATGAATATATCTGAGTTTTTTTATGAATTTTTATTCTGATTTTCTTAATCTTTTTTTATGAATATTGAAGTTCTATTTTTAAAAGTTGAACTTCTTGTTATTTTATTTTTGAACTTCTTGTTTCCATTCTTTAACAACGAGGAAAAATCTAAGTTATCCATAATCATCGAACTTCCCCATCAATATGGACCTCCTCGTTTTATTTCCTAATTTTATTTTATGAAATTTTGAAGCGCTCTAGTTTTAAAAGTTGAACTTCTTGTTATTTTGTTTTTGAACTTCTTTTTTCCATTCTTTAATAACGAGGAAAATCTAAGTTTTCTATAATCATCAAACTTCTCCATCTTTTTAATTTGGACTTCCTGGTTTTATTTCTTTAAGTGACAGAAAAATCCTACTTTTTGATAGACCTCGAGCCGCTCTGTTTTTAAATTTGAGCTTCTAGGTTTATTTTAATAGAGAAAATCTTTTTTCTATAAAATTGTTTGAGATGCTTTTTTAATGACCTACTTTTGGGTTTGTAACAAGCAAAAAAAGCATTGAACTTCTACGTCTTTTTAATTTGAACTTCTTATTTTATTTTTTTAACTTGCATATTGGTTTTGTACTAAAAATTGAACTTCTCGGTTATTTAAATTCGAACCTCTAGGTTTTATATAACCCCTTTATTATTAAAAAGTTGAACTTCTTTGTATTTTTAATTTGACTTTCTTGGTTCTGTAATAAACATTGAACCTCTATGTTTGTTTAATTTGAACCTCTAATTTTTGGAACATGGAAAATGCTTTCTTTAAATACTTTTTTGAACTACTAAGTCTTTTAAAACTTTTTTAGTTTTTCCTTATTGTTTTATTTTAACTACTTCATTTTATTATTTAGTAATGAGAAAACATCTAAGGTTTTTTAACCTTCAAACTTCTCTTTTTTTACTATGAACTTCTTAGAAATATATGGTTTTAAATAAGCAAACAATTTTCTAGGTTTTCAAATTTGAACTTTTATGTTTTTTGACCTTCTCGGTTATTTCAAATTGAACTTCTAGGGTTTTCAAATTTGAATTTCTATGTTTTTTGACCTTCTCGGTTATTTCAAAATTTCTAGTTTTTTTAAAATTCCATTTTTATATACTTTTTTGAACTGTTATGTTATTTTTAGTTAGCCTTCTCTCTTATTTTTTAGAAACGAGGAAAATCTAACTTTTAAAAAATTGGTTATTTTTTTGTGAACGAGAAAAATCCAAATTTTATTTGAAAAGAAACGCGAGCAATTTCTTGTGTATCCTATTTTAGATGACATCTCATTCACATACGAGAAAGTAGTGCCTTAGCTTAGCTTTGTTTTTTTAACAAACGAGAAATTCTTTCGAGCTCTTTTATTGGAATTTTTCATTAAACAGATGGAGGGTGTCAAAGTTTGCACACGCATACATAGTTTGAACTCTCTCAGGATCATATATGAACTTCTATAGTTTCTTTTTTCACTGAAATCTGAGCTGTTGTTTTTTGTTTTCGAACACACGATATGCCACAGCAAAATGTTTTTTAAGTTAACACTAACTTTTAAGTGCTCAAACTTGTTACATTTTTTGCGTTCACTAATAAAACAGGGGAGTTGTTCACTCATAAAATATGTAGAGATATGCAAACTAATGAAAACCATATGCCTCACGCATTCCTCCTTTCGTCAGTTAACTCAGTAGTCATTAAATATTCTTTTTCTTTGTCATTTTAACTTCCTCATGCTTGCGTTCTTGGGCGTGCACATCGCACACAAAAGCGCAGTGGCGCGGCACACATCACACATAATTCGTTTCTTCACTGGACTTCTCCCCATTTTTAATTAGAACTTCAGCAATCGGTCGCAAGAGCTCCATCCGTAGATGTTCGGGGGCACTGTCGACTTTGGATTAGAATCAATTAGACAAAGTTAGGAGAGGAAGAGAGAGAGAATTAGCACCACCTGATAGATAAACAAAATTGTCATGACACACAATCAGTAGAATTTGCTGCAGCACCGGCATGGGTGAAAGCAACTTTTTCCCACATGATTCCTTCCACTGTGAGATTCATTGAACTGCTCCAAATCTTCAGCCAACTTTGTTTTTGTTCTTCACAACACAAACAAAACAGGTGGCAGTCTTCCATGGCCATGGGGAACGACGGCGACGGGTGGAGGCGATTTGGGAGTAGCGGGAGCGGGAGGAAGGCAGGGTGCAGCGGCGGGGTGGGATGTAGTGGTGCTCATGGTGGAGTGAGGCGACGACCTCAGCGTTCGTTGACGCGGCACCGGAGCCCTTCAAGGATCCAGGGGAGGGGATGGTGCAGGGATGCGTGGAGCCGGGAAAGGGAGCGCTCGCGTCGCCAGGGCGGAGGACGTCGCCGAGATCCGGTCAGATTCGACCAGAAGTTCAGGGCGCGGCTCTCCGGGGGCCCGGGGCTCGGCGCACAAAAGGAGCTAGGTGGCAAGGGGCGGCGACGAGCGGGAGGATCGAGTAGAGCTCATCGGAGGTAGAGAAGGAGAAGAGGAAGGCAGAGCTCAGGAGGAGGCTGGTCAGAGGGGAGGGTGGAATGAGGAGAGCAACGGAGGGAGGTGGTGGAGGCTTGAGCTGGCCGTGTTGCGTGAATCCCGGCAGTGAGTGGTGCGGGGGTCTAGAACGGTAGGGGAGGTGGAGGAGGCGCGGGGAGGGGTAGGGGGGGGGCGTGGGGATGGCGCGCGGCGGCGGGGTTGCCCGGGCAGGGCGCACGACGGCGGGGAGATCTGGGGAGTGAGCGCGGTGGCAGTTGACCCGTGATGAGTGGGGAGAGGTTGGGGATGAGCCTGGGCCGGGGTGTGTTTTTATTTTTATCAGGTGCTCGCTCCGGGTTCGGGAGTTCGGAAACAACCCGATCGCCACCTATATAGGGCCGACCGTGATCCAAATAACTATTTTGATCCTGGGATCAGAATATTGCTACTATATATATAGGTTAGAGGGGAGGAGAGGCAACCAAGGGGGCTCCCCAAGTAGGAGGAATCCTACTTGGGCACCTTCCAATTCGGCCTCCCCCCTTTCCTATTCCTATTCGGAGTAGGAAGGGAAGAGGGGGAAGGGGGAATCCTATTCCCTTTTTCCTTTCCTCCTTCCCCTTTCCTTCTCAAATTTTGCCAGCCCATATGGGGGGCGCACCAGCCCCTTTGTGGCTGGTGTGTTTCCCCTCTTGGCCCATATAGTTTGCCGGGGGTAGCCCGAAACCCCTTCCGGTGACCCGATACGTACCCGGTGCCCCCGGAACACTTCCGGTGTCCAAATACTATCGTCCTATATATGAGTCTTTACCTGTCGACCATTTCGAGACTCCTCGTCATGTCCATGATCTCATCCGAGACTCCGAACAACATTCGGTCACCAAATCATATAACTCATATAATACAAAATCGTCATAGAATGTTAAGCGTGCGGACCCTACGGGTTCGAGGACTATGTAGACATGATCGAGACACCTCTCCGGTCAATAACCAATAGTGGAACCTGGATGCTCATATTGGTTCCCACATATTCTACGAAGATCTTTATCGGTCGTACCATAATGACAACATACGTTATTCCCTTTGTCATCGGTATGTTACTTGCCCAAGAATCGATCGTTGGTATCTTCATACCTAGTTCCATCACGTTACCGGCAAGTCTCTTTACTTGTTCCGTAATGCATCATCCCGCAACTAACTCATTAGTAACATTGCTTGCAAGGCTTATCATGATGTGCATTACCGAGAGGACCCAGAGATACCTCTCTGATACTCGGAGTGACAAATCCTAATCTCGATCTATGCCGACCCAACAAACACCTTCGGAGATATCTGTAGAGCATCTTTATGATCACCTAGTTACGTTGTGACGTTTGATAGCACACAAGGTATTCCTCCGGTATTCGGGAGTTGCATAATCTCATAGTCAAAGGAATATGTATAAGTCATGAAGAAAGCAATAGCAATAAAACTTAACGATCATTATGCTAAGCTAACGGATGGGTCTTGTCCATCACATCATTCTCCTAATGATATGATCTCGTTCATCAAATTACAACACATGTCTATGGTTAGGAAACTTAACCATCTTTGATTAATGAGCTAGTCTAGTAGAGGCTCACTAGGGACACTGTGTTTTGTCTATGTATCCACACATGTATCAAGTTTCTGGTTAATACAATTCTAGCATGAATAATAAACATTTATCATGATATAAGGAAATCTAAATAACAACTTTATTATTGCCTCTAGGGCATATTTCCTTCACAGGGCGTTCCAGTATGGAGCCTTGCCGTCGTCCACCGGCCTTGGTGCGCTCATCACGGTGTACATGGAGTGGCTGACAGTGGGGACGCACCACGCCCATGGACACATGCATGCAGCTGCATCCTTTTTACGCTGAAAAATAATGTTTTCTCCCCATGATAGCTGGCATTCACCAGCTACATCTTCACACGCAAGGAAGTGCGTCCTTATTATGGGTAAAAAAATGATTCCTCCTCCTGACAGCTAGGACCCATCAGCTATATCTTCGCACACAAGGAAGTGCATCCTTATCCTCCCTGACTGTCGGGACCAACCCGGTCGAACCGTACGTAGGGTTGGCCTCTCTGGTCACGAACGTGTACATACATACTAGTCGATCGGTCTCTCTGCAAGGATGAACCGTGGCCGAGCAAGGAGCGGCACGTGCGACATAGCAATTGAGGCAGTTCTGTCTAAATCGTGTACACGTACGTACAGCCAAGCTGCAAGAAAGTAAATATGGCTACCTACATACATACGGGCGGGGTCTCGAATGCGTACAGCGATTGCGTCCTCTTCATCGGCAGCCAACCGGCTGGGTCGGAATGGAGGGAACCGCGTCGTGTTCATCGGGAGGCAAGCGACTAGTTCTAAATGTGTCATGTTCATTGTTAGCCAACCGACTTGGATGGAACAGCCCAAAACGGCTCATGTTCATCGACTCGGGGTCTTGTGTCCCGCAAAACGGAGGAAACAGAGTTCCCTTTGACTGCCTACGGTCGAAATGGGTCTTGTTCATCGGGAGGGGTCTGGCATACCGCAAAACGGAGGATAAGGACTTCTCTCCAACCGCCTACGGTCAAAACGGGGTCATGTTCATTGGAGGGGTCTGTGGCGTACCACAAAACGGGACTCCACGGGCTTCTATTTATCCACCGTCGACTTTCTCTAGCCTCCACCAGCCACTGTTCATCCACAGGCTACTGTTCATCCAGCATCCATGGGGTCCTATTCATCCACCCCAACTAGCTGGGTGTGTGGCAGCCTCCTTGGGGTCCTGTTCATCCAGCACAACCGCGTACTACCACGGGGTCCTATTCATCCAGCGGCAACCGCGTACTAGCACGGGGTCCTATTCATCTAGCGGCAACCGCCTACACACGGCCGGGTCCTATTCATCCAACCCCCACCGGGAACTGTTCATCCACAGTCAACCCAACTGGCTTGACTCACCATATCTCGACACGTTCTACGTATTGCGTGCGCGGCAGTAATGGGCACCATTCATCCAGAGGCAACCCAACCGTCTAGCGATGTCTCGCACGGGGTTTCGATCGGCTTCAGTAAGCAGGAGCAGCACAATCGATCGGGTTCAGTTAGTAGCGGAGTCAGTAGGGTTCAGTTAGCAGCGAAGGGATCGATCTATGGGCTTTAGTACGTACGAGTGCAATCGCTCGGGTTCAGTTATAGCGAACACAGCTTGCACCACTCGCGCGTACGAGACAGAAACGCGCAAAGCACACTGCATCGCTGAGCTCGACCACCCACCGTAACCGGGAACTCCACAAAAATTTCGTCGCCCTCACTTCTAGAACGAGTTTTTATATCATGAATGGCCCAAAGTATGTCATGCAGGTTCGTCCCCAGCCCGCCCAGGACGAAAAGCCCATTTTCTGTCATGATTTTTTGTCATAGAAGTAGGAGCCCACCACATCTATGATGATACGTGTTTTTTTCAAAATTATCGTCGTAGAAGCGTAATAACCGTGACAAAAAAAATGTTTGGGCGAAAATGTTACGGATGTGTATTTTTTTGTAGTGTACCCATAGATCCGAGATCCACAGCTCGGGACCCCTGCCACGTCTCCAACGTATCTGTAATTTTTTATTGTTCCATGCTATTATAGTATTAATCTTGGATGTTTATCATGCAATTATATATCTTTTTTGGGGACTAACCTATTAACCTAGTGCCCAGTGTGTTGTTGTTTTTTGCTTGTTTTTGGCATTTCAGAAAGTCAGTATCAAACGGAGTCCAAATGCTACGAAACTTTTTGATGATTTTTTCTAGA
Source organism: Triticum urartu (assembly GCF_003073215.2). Lineage (NCBI taxonomy): Eukaryota > Viridiplantae > Streptophyta > Magnoliopsida > Poales > Poaceae > Triticum > Triticum urartu. The sequence goes on from NC_053025.1 coordinate 140,806,068, forward strand.
CTAGAAGGGACCCTAGAAGCTTTGGGAGAAGACCCGAAGTGCCATGAGGCATCAACAAGCCCCCAGGCTTGTGGCATCCTCGTGGTACCTTTTGCCCTAATTCCATCTCTCTAAATTCCCAAATATTATCAATACATCAGAGAGCCAACCAAATACTTTTTCCGCCACCACAAGTTTCTGTTCTTCGGAGATCCCATCTGGAGACCTTTTCTGGTACTCTGCTGGAGGGGGAATCGATCAAGGAGGGCCTCTACATCAACCTTGCTACCCTTCTAATGATGTGTGAGTAGTTTACCACAGACCAACGGGTCCATAGCTAGTAGCCAGATAGCTTCTTCTCTCTCTTTGATCTTCAATATGATGATCTCCTCGATTTACTGTTTTATGCATGATTGTTATAGCTTTGTATTTCTCTTCGATCTATCTAGTTTGGCCAACTAAATTGATTTATATTGCAATAGGAGAGGTGCTTTGTGATGGGTTCAATCTTGCGTTGCTCAATTCCAGTGATAGAAAGGGACATGACTGATGTCGCTTGAAGCTACATCGGTATTTCCCAAAGCGGAAGGGATGATGCAGCACAACAGCGGTAGGTATTTCCCTCAGATATGAAACCAAGGTTATCGAACTAGTAAGAGAACCAAGCAACACAACGTAAACAGCCCCTGCACACAAATAACAACACCTCGCAACCCGACGTGTTAAAGGGGTTGTCAATCCCTTTCGGGTAACGGCGCCTCAAACGGCGTGTGATGGGAGAGAGTTGTGAATATTGATAGATCGAATGCCAAATAAAATAAATTGCAGCAAGGTATTTTTGGGTTTTTGGATTAATAGATCTGAAAATGAAAGCAAATAAAAATAGATTGTGAAGGCAAACATTATGAGAAAGAGACCCAGGGGCCGTAGGTTTCACTAGTGGCTTCTCTCGAGAAAAATAGCAAACGATGGGTAAACAAATTACTGTTGGGCAATTGATAGAACCTCAAATAATTATGGTGATATTCATCAAATGATCATTACATAGGCATCACGTCCAAGATTAGTATACCGACTCCTGCCGGCATCTACTACTATTACTCCACACATCGACTGCTATCCAGCATGCATCTAGTGTATTGAGTTCATAGAAAAACGGAGTAATGCAATAAGAATGATGACATGATGTAGACGAGATCCGTTTATCTATGGCGGTAGATATTAGATCCCATCTTGTTATCCTTAGTAGCAATGATACATATGTGTCGGTTCCCTTTCTGTCACTGGGATCAAGCACCGTAAGATCAAACCCACTATCGGGCACCTCTTCCCATTGCAAGATAAATAGATCAAGTTGGCCAAACAAAACCCAAATATCGGAGAAGAAATACGAGGCTATAAGAGATCATGCATAAAAGAGATCAAAGAAACTCAAATACTTTCATGGATATAAAAAAGATAGATCTGATCATAAACTCAAAGTTCATCGATCCCAACAAACACATCGCAAAAGAGTTACATCATATGGATCTCCAAGAGACCATTGTATTGAGAAGAGAGAGAGAGAGAGAGAGAGAGAGAGAGAGAGAGATGAAGCAATCTAGCTACTAACTATGGACCCGAAGGTCTACAAAGAACTACTCACGCATCATCGGAGAGGCACCAATGGAAGTGGTGAACCCCTCCGTGATGGTGTCTAGATTGGATCTGGTGGTTCTGGACTCTGCGGCGGCTGGATGAATATTTCATCGACTCCCCTAGGTTTTCTGGAATATTGGGGTATTTATAGAGCAAAGAGACGGTCTGGGGGCACCCGAGGTGGGCACAACCCACCAGGGCGCGCCTGGGCCTCCTAGCACGTCCTGGTGGGTTGTGCCCCCTTCGGGGCACCCCCCAGGTGCAGCCAGGGCCCGCTGTGTTCCTTTTGGCCCATAAAAATTATCCGTAAAGTTTCGTGGCATTTGGACTCCGTTTGATATTGATTTTCTGTGATGTAAAAAACATGGAAAAAAAATAGCAACTGGCACTTGGCACTATGCCAATAGGTTAGTACCAAAAAATGATATAAAATGATTATAAAACATCTAAGATAGATAATAAAATAGCATGGAACAATAAAAAATTATAGATGCGTCGGAGACGTATCAGCATCCCCAAGCTTAACTCCTACTCGTCCTCGAGTAGGTAAATGATAAAAACAGAATTTTTGATGTGGAGTGTTGTTCATCATGTCATAGCATATTCTTTTCTTTATAGCATGGACATTTGGACTTTTATGTGATTCAAAGCAATAGTCTAGTTTTGACATAATAATTTAGATACTCAAGCATATCAACAAGAAACCATGTCTTTCAAAATATCAACACTAAAATAAGTTATCCCTAGCCCATCATGCTCAAACATTGATCCATTCATGAAACACACTCGAATATTAGCTACACCCAATACTTAAGTACGGTCATACTACCTACTAGTTGGTGCTTTTTGTAAGAGAAGATGGAGACTCAAAAAAATAAAAATTGCATAAAGTAAAAGATAGGCCCTTCGCAGAGGGAAGTAGGGATTTCTAGAGGTGTCGGAGCTCAAAGCGAAAAAATTAGAGATAAAAACATTTTGAGAGGTGTATCCATCCCACCAACGAAAACGACTTAGAGTTCCCAATACTTTCCATGCATAGATATATCATAGGCGGTTCCCAAACAGAAAATAAAGTTTATTCCTTTTTCCACCATAACTTTCACTTTCCATGGCTAACCGTATCCACGGGTGCCCTCCATACCAACACTTTCCAAGGAATTTATTATTTGACAACATAAAGTAAATTCATTTGTTTTCGCATTTCGGGACTGGGCATCCCTAATACCTTTGCCTTACTCTCATGCAATGACAAGTGAATAAACACTCATCTTGAGAATAACACATCTAGCATGGAAAATATTAGCCACCCCTCACCGCTCTGCGAGCGAAACAAACACACAAAAGAGAAGTTTATTTTTAAAATTATACATGGCACCTGCATATTTGCTTAGAACGGCAAAAGAATACCGTATATAGGTAGATATAGTGGACTCATGTGGCAAAACTGGTTTAAAGGTTTTTGGATGCACAAGTAGTGATCATACTTAGTGCAAAATGAAGGCTAGCAAAAGATTGGGAAGCGACCAACCAAGAAACGAATAATCTTATAAGCAAGCATTAAGCATAATTAACACCGAATAATGCACCATAAGTTGGATATAATTTCATTGGATGATTGTTGACTTCCGTGCATGCATAGGGAATCACAAACCTTAACACCAATATTCTTACTAAAGCATAATTAGTCATCAAGATGACTCACATATCACATCATCATATCTCAAAACTATTACTAAGAATCAAGTTTATTTTGTCCAATGATCTTCATGACATTTTTTTTCTTTATCCTTCTTGGATATTTATCACTTTGGGACTAATTTTCATGTGTTGCTTTTCATAAGCTCAAACAAATATAAGTGAAGATCATGAGCATAACAAATTTTCTTTCTCTCAAAATAATTTAAGTGAAGCAAGAGAGAATTTCTTCAAAATTTTACTAACTCTCAAATAAATCTAAGTGAAGAAAGAGAGCATTTCTTCAAAAATAACAAAGCACACCATTCTCAAAGTGAAGCACTAGAGCAAGTCCTAGCTCATAAAAGATTCACGTGAAGCATAGAGAGCAATTCTAACAAGTCATGACATGATTTTGGCTCTCTCAAATAGGTGTGTCCAGCAAGGATTGATGACTTAAAACACAAAATAAAATAAGAAAAGACACATATCATACAAGACGCTCCAAGCAAAACACATATCATGTGACGAATAAAAATATAGTCTCAAGTAAAATACCGATAGTTGTTGGAAGAAAGCGGGGATGCCACTCGGGGGCATCCCCAAGCTTAGTTGGTTGCTCATTCTTGGATAATAGCTTGGGATGCCTTGGCATCCCCAAGCTTAGGCTCTTAAACCTTCCTTCATCCATCATAGATAACCCAAAACTTGAAAACTTCAATCACACAAAACTCAACAAAGCCTTCGTGAGATCCGTTAGTATAAGAATAATAAACTACTACTATAAGTGTTGTATCAAACCAATTCATATTTTGTTTTGTATTATATCTACTGTATTCCAACTTTTCTATGGCAAAAACTCATCAAAGAAAACCATAGAGCCATCAAAATAAGCACACAACACAAAGAAAACAGAATCTGTCAAAACAGAACAGTCTGTAGAAATCTGACTATTTAGATACTTCTGTAACTCCAAAAATCTGAAAAAATAGGACGACCTAGAGAAATTTGTATATTGATCTACTTCAGTGGAATTGGTATTTTATCGCTCTCTGGTAAAAATGAAAATTAATTTCGTGAGCGTAAAAGTTTCTGTTTTTTCAGCAAGATCAAACAACTATCACCCAAGAAGATCCAAAAGGCTTTACTTGGCACAAACACTAATTAAAACATTAAAAACACAATCATAACAGTAGCATAATGTTGCTAACACTCAAAAACAGGAAGCAAAAAGAAAAAATTAATTTTATTCGTTGGGTTGCCTCCCAACAAGCGCTATCGTTTTACGCCTTTAGCTAGGCATAAAGCAAGGATCAAAGTTTTGTCATCTTTGGTTCGAGATCCATAAGATGCCCTCATGATTGATTCATAGGGTGGCTTAATTCTATTTCTAGTAAAGTGTTCCATACCCTTCCTCAAAGGAAATTGGAACTTAATGTTGCCTTCTTTCATATCAATCATGGCACCGATAGTGTGTAAAAACGGTCTACCAAGAATAATTGGACAAGACGGATTGCAATCAATATCAAGAACAATAAAATCTATGGGCACATAATTTCTATTTGCAAGAATAAGAACATCATTAATTCTTCCCATGGGCTTTTTAATAATAGAATCCGCCAAGTGCAAATTTAAAGAACAGGATTCAATATCGGTAAGACCAAGCACATCACATAAAGATTTCAAAATTGTAGAAACACTAGTACCCAAGTCACACAAATTAAAACACTCATAATTTTTAATCTTGACTTTGATAGTAGGTTCCCATTCATCATGCAATTTTCTAGGAATTGAAACTTCTAATTCCAATTTTTCTTCAAGAGCTTTCATCATAGCATCAACAATATGTTTAGTAAAAGCTTTATTTTGTTCATAGGCATGGCATGAATTTATCATGGATTTCAATAAAGAAATACAATCAATCAAAGAGAAACTATCATAATTAAAGTCTTTGTAATCCAAAAGAGTGGGCACATCACTAGCTAAAGTTTTGACCTCTTCAAACCCACTTTCATCATTTTTCTCGACAAGATTTTTACCCTCCGAAATATTGGGACGCCTTCTACCTAAAGTTGTCTCTTCTCCAGTCCCATTTTCATCAATATTAACTTTACTAAACAAGGAATCAATAGAAGAAACACCAATCATTTTAAGATCTTCATCACTTTTATCCTCTAGTGTGATTGGTTTAGCAGCCATTTGATTAACTAGAGTAGCTTGTGCATCGGATATTTTTCTGAGCAAACTTTCAGTAAAAGCATACTTAGATTGGAGATTGCAAACTTCTCTACTAATATCATCGAGTTTTTTTGTTATAGCATCAAGCACAACAGAGTGTTCCTTAAGTTCTTCAGTAAAATACTCATTATGCTCAAATTGTGTAGTCATATATTCCTTAGTACTTCTCTCAATTTCAAGCAAAATATTTGGGTAAGGAACATCATACTATTTTCTTTGAGGTATCATGACTATGCAAACAAGAGTGCACACAAAAACAGATCCGGCAAGAAAATGGTGAACGGAAAAGAGAGGCGAATAAAACGACATTTTTTTGTGAAGTGGGGGAGAGGAAAACAAGAGACAAATGGCAAATGATGTAAATTGCGAGGAGATGAGATTTGTGATTAGGAACCTAGTATATGTCGAAGATCCTCCCCGGCAACAGTGCCAGAAATTCCTTTTGATGTTGCTTGAAGCTATGTTGGTATTTCCCCAAAGAGGAAGGGATGATGCAGCACAGCGGCGGTAGGTATTTCCCTCAGATATGAAACCAAGGTTATCGAACTAGTAAGAGAACCAATCAACACAACGTAAACAGCCCCTGCACACAAATAACAACACCTCGCAACCCGACGTGTTAAAGGGTTATCAATCCCTTTAGGGTAACGGCGCCTGTCGGTGTCAAAACCGGCGGATCTCGGGTAGGAGGTCCCGAACTGTGCGTCTAAGGCGGATGGTAACAGGAGGCTGGGGACACGATGTTTTACCCAGGTTTGGGCCCTCTTGATGGAGGTAAAACCCTACGTCCTGCTTGATTAATATTGATGATATGGGTAGTACAAGAGTAGATCTACCACGAGATCAGAGAGGCTAAACCCTAGAAGCTAGCCTATGGTATGATTGTATGTTGTCCTATGGACTAAAACCCTCTGGTTTATATAGACACCGGAGAGGTTAGGGTTACACAAGGTCGGTTACAAAGGAGGAGATACACATATCCGTATTGCCTAGCTTGCCTTCCACGCCAAGTAGAGTCCCATCCGGACACGAGACGAAGTCTTCGATCATCGATCTTCATAGTCTAACAGTCCAGCCAATGGATATAGTCCGGCTGTCCGGAGACCCCCTAATCCAGGACTCCCACAGTAGCCCCTGAACCAGGCTTTCAATGACGATGAGTCCGGCGCGCAGTATTGTCTTCGGCATTGCAAGGTGGGTTCCTCCTCCGAATACACCACGGAAGAATTTGAATACAAGGATAGTGTCCAACCCTGCAAAATAAGTTCCACATACCACCGTAGAGAGAATAATATTTCCACAAATCCAATTTTATGACTTGTTTTGGCAACACGACATTATGTCACGGCCCGGTGATTATTCGAACCGTTTCCTTTAACTAGCCCCGCACATAACGCGAGGCAGTTTTTTGACACATCTTGTTAGAGCAGAGATCGTGTCCCCTTATCACGGCATTCTCATCAATACGGGCGTGGGTAACCCAACCGCGTCTAGGACTCCTAGATTATAGGCAAGCCCCAAACGGCCACGGAGAGGACGCTTAGTATTCACCCTCTTTATAAAGGGCCAAGGCTTTCACTTTTTCCCTCCCGTGCTCAATCGAATCCTTCCCCCGCCTTGAGTTCTAACACCTAAAGCCCAGGTCAGGTGCTCCGGATCTTCAACCATGTCCGGATCCAGCCTTCAAGGCTGATGGATGCCCTCCTCCGTTACGGAAGAAGATATCAAGAAGTTGAGGGAGGCCAGATACCTGACCGCCGAGGTTTCGCATCGGCTGCCTGCCCGAGGGCAAGTCGGCGCTACTCCTGAACCCAACGAAGACGTCGTGTTCATCTCCCACTTCCTCCGAGGTCTAGGCCTCGCTCTGGATCCCTTCGTAAGGGGTTTGATGTTTTACTACGGGCTAGACTTCCACGATCTAGCCCCGGACTCCTTTCTTCACATCTCGGCATTTATTGTCGTGTGTGAGGCCTTCCTCCGCATTACCCCTCACTTCGGCCTGTGGCTCAAGACCTTTGATGTGAAGCCGAAGACAATCGAGGGACAGCACGCAGCGTGCGGAGGAGCATTAATAAGCAAGATTGCAGGAGCTCCGTGGCCAAAAGGTTCCTTTCCAGAGGTGTCCGGATTATGGCAACGGGAGTGGTTTTACATCACAGCTCCCAGAAGTGCCAAGTGGGTGGCTCTCCCCGCTTTCCGCTCGGGCCCCCCACCATAACTGATGTCATGGATTAGCAGAGGGCTGAGCTGGGGTCCAGCCAAGGACGTGCCTATACTGCAAAGCCGCATTCAAGATCTCTTCGAGGGAGATTTTAATTTGGTTATGGTAATGCAAGTCATGCTGGTTCGTCGAGTCCAGCCTTGCAAATGCCGGCCCCTTCGCTTGTGGGAGTTCAACCTAGAAGGACCGCACGCTATTCAAAGTTTCCTCGACCTGACGCACGAGGAGATGTACAAGTCATTCTTCGGACCTCAAACAGAGTGTCCGGACACTACCGAGGAAGTGGGCCTGAGTAGCAACCGCGCCACCGAACAAGTAAGTAATCCTCTAGCCGAACACACCGTCTTTTATTTACCATGACGTCATTTCTGCGAAATCGCCCTTTGACCAGGACTGGCTAACAAAGGCGAAGATGATTCGGTGTTCGGCCCCCCTCCCTGAGGGTTTGGAAAATCCGGTACTAGAAAAGATGCTCGAGCTCGCACCTTGCCCGGAGCCCTCGAAGGAAGATACATGGGGGAATAATATGGGCAAAAGCGGGCCCCCATCGTTGCCAGTTCCAACCGAGGGAATGAGCGCCTCCATAAGGGAGGATAACCAAGGAGAAGATTCTGACCTTCTCTCGCTACGGGGGAGGAAGAGGACTGCCTCTGAGGATCCAGAAACCGAAGCCTCCAAACGGGAGAAGAAGTCTCCAACAGAGGGTCCTGCCTCGGGGGGGTGCTCTTGCCGCACAAAGTCCGCGCGGGGATCAGCCCTCCAACGAGTTGTAAGTGATCAAAAAAATACTTTAATTGTGAAGGTATACTACCTTTCCTCTGAGAAAAATAACCGAAGCATATATCTTGCAGTTTGGATCTTAGCCCTTCTCAGTTGAGCTCGTCTTCAGGGGATCTTCTTCCGGAGATGATGGAGAGCGAAATGCCTCCCCCGGACTCCCCCGCTCAAGAAGCGGGCAACCTCGAAGTGTCGTCACGGAGGGCCTCTCCAGATCCGGTGAGGCCAGAAGATAATCCCATAGTCACCCGAAGTCCCTAGCGTCCGGCTCTTGCAGAGAGCAAACAAAAGAGTCTGGCACCGTCTGGTATGCGGTCGGACGTTCTGAGGGAGCTGTTGGAGCGAGCGGCCATCTCAGAAGAACACCGTACGTTGATGGGTACAGTGATGGAAAGAATTTCGTCCGCCGAAAGCGGATTACATGAAGCCTTTATGAATCTACTGACGGGCTTTGAGGTACGTGAAATGACATACTTTTTCATAGTACCACACATGTTAGGTGTGCCCTGTGTAGATAGTAGCCCCTGAGACTCTGGTTGTCGTCGAGAACGGCGGCGAATAGAGGATCATAGCCCCAGGTAATAACCAGACTGCCTTTATGTGCAGGTGGTGGAGGCTCCGGTGGCTAGCCGAACTAATGAGTTTGCCGAACTAAAGCGGCAACTAGATGCGGCAGACGCCGACATCGAGCTTGTTAACAAGCGGCTTGACGAGTCACAGGGTAAGTAATGTTTTCTGGTGAATGTCACATAATAAGAGCAGCATGATGCCAGTATCTTTAATATGTTGTGACTGCAGACGGAGCTGCCACCGTGGAGACCCTTCGGGCGAAACTTGCCCGAGCTAAAGAACAAGCAAGAGCTAGTAATGCGGCTGCTTTGAAGGTGGCCGAAGAGTTAAGAGCCGAGAAGGCTGCGCATTGCGAAAGTAAAGAGAAGATGGCCAAGATGGCCGTGGAATTAAAAGACACTGCCGACCGTTGCCAGTTCCTTGAAGAAGAGAACCGAGTGAAGGCAGCGGACCTTGAAAAGTCTACGATGGCGACCAAAGACACTCGCTCTGCTATGAGGGCGAAGAAGGAGGAGCTGCGCGAAGCCGGGGATATTGCGGCTGGGAAGCCCTTTCTGCTGCAGAGGAAGTTCGAAGATCTGCGGTATGCCCCTCTGGATCGGCTGTGGAGTTCGGCAGACGCATATATGGACTTGGCGGCAAGCACTGTCGATGCGGTCGAATACTTTCGAGATCAGACAGATCGTGAAGTGGACAAGCTATTCTGGTCGCAATTTAACGTTCCAGAGCGTCTGCTTCCCTTGACTGATCAGCTAGCTGAATGGGCCGAACTTAATAGGTTGTCCGTACTTTCCATGAGGTCCGTCGTAGATCATTTGTGTCCGGAGAAGCCGAAGCCGAACAGCTATTTCAGCTTAGTGCAGCAGTTCCTTGGTGCGGTGCCACGCATCAATGCGATGAAGAGGTCGGCGTGCATAGAAGGCTCGCGGATGGCCTTTGCCCATGTCAAGGCATACTGGGCGGAGATGGATGCTACCACTGTTGCGGCGCAAGGTTCGGCCATAGGCCGAGTGGCTGCCGAGCACTATTTTGAAGAGGTTCTTGAGGGTGCTCGTTCGATAGAGGCCCAGTGCTCGAAGAATATTATGTTTGAGTGACATGTATTCCCATTGTAAACACAATGTTTTTATGAAATGTAGTAAGGCTATATTTATACTTTTGCCGGAAAGTAATATGGTGCCTCCTGTGCGACCGTTTATGTATATATGTATATAACCTGAAAGATTGCAGTCGTCGGCTTCAACCCCCACGCATATAACGCGGAGGTGCTCGCAGAAAATGCATGTTCACACTTAACCCAACGTCTTGGTCCTATTAAGGAGGTGATAGCGCAGCGAACGAGGCAACCGGACTATGATGCTTTAACACTTTCACTTAGCCATAGGAGTTTGACGGTGGGGCTACTATATAGCCCCTGGTGGATCCGCACTCTCCCGAACTCGGGGTGCGTATATGCCTGGCCGGGAAACGACCCTTCGTTAAAGCGGAGGAATTCTAACATTCCGATAGGTCATTGAGTGGTTGACCAGTCTCGCGCTATATCATGACAGTCAGTTTTCGGCTTTCTCTACTGAGGTGCTCGTCCGGATGAACCAGGGAACAATCGTAGTAGTTCTCCTGGTGCTGCCTTAGCCGATAGAACGAAATGTAAGGCACCAAAACACAGGAGCCGGGCAAACCCAACATTTGACCAAAGACATGATTCGGAGCTGATGCATATAAGGCCAAACTCGCGATGCCGAACACTCCCTAAGGTATTCGGTCTTTATGGTATAAACCGGGCCTAAATAGTGCCCTTTGTAAGAAGCCCCTTGTGTCCAGGTACGGGCGTTATTCTGACGTGGCCACATGCCAAGACGTCAGCATCCTTCTCCATTGTACTGAGAATCCGAGGGATGTGTATCAACAAGAGAGTAAAAAAGGTTTACGCAGGGTCTTAATCTAAAAAGAATCCTTGGAGCAGGTCCCTGCTGCACGTCTGCGCCTGTGTCTCCGTTGTGTCGTATCCTGGACGGGTGTAGCACGATGGTCATCTGTAAAAGAGAGGAACTTAGGTGAAAAGTTGTCGTGCAAAAAAGGTAGTTTTAAAGAAACCATGTATAATTAAAGATGAGTAAAAATTGCCACTTGTCTGCGCGCGTTGAGCCCCCTTGTATTTGTAATAGGGGTGTGGCCCTCAATCTGGTATGAATTACATATAGCTGCCGGACTCGTCTAACCGTGTCCGTGGTCTTGACGACCTATCAAATGCTTTAGTTGGTGAGGCCGTTTTTAGTGTGCGGCTGCCACGGCAGTCGCACTCTCTTCGCCGCGCAAATATCACTCAATATTTCCATTCACTGTAATGATGCCACGTGGACCGGGCATCTTGAGCGTGAGGGAAGCGTAATGCGGTTGCATTAAAGCGAGGGAAAGCTTCGCGTCCAAGTAGTGCTTGATAGCCACTTTGGAACGGAGCAATGTGGAAGGTTAAATGTTCGCTACGGAAGTTATCGGGGAAGCCGAATATGACCTTTAGTAGCAGGGAGCCCGTGCAATGAGCCCCTGGGCCTGGCGTTACTCCTTTAAAGGTAGTGTTGCTATGGCAAATTTTCGTTGGGTCTATCCCCATTTCGCGAATTGTATCCTGGTATATCAGGTTTAGACTGCTGCCACCGTCCATCAGGACTCGTGTGAAGTGGTATCCGTCAATTATTGGGTCTAATACCAGGGCAGCCCATCCTGCACGCCGGATACTTGCTGAGTAATCATGATGGTCGAAAGTGGTCGGTTGAGACGACCAGTGGCAGGACTCCGCGGTGATAGGCCCTTGGGCATATTTTTCTGGGAGTGCCGCTTTGTTTCTCCCCTTGATCACGTGGAACATGTTGACTGTTTTGACTTCTGGTGGAAACTTCTTTTGTTCCCCAGTGTCTTGCTTGGGAGGCTCATCCTCGTCTTCGCTTGGTGTATCCTCCCCCTTGTGTACGGCGCTGAGCTTGCCGGACTGCTTGAAGACCCAACATTCTCTGTGGGTATGATTAGCAGGTTTACCAGGGGTGCTATGGATCTGACATACTTGGTCCAAGATTTTGTTTAGGCTGGACAGTTCGTCTCTGGCGCCTTTAGAGGGCTGCTTTTGCTGACTTGGCCGAGAGCTTCTGAATCCGGCGTTTACTGACGTGCTCTTCGTGTTGTCTTCTTTATTCCGGCGTTTTTTATTGTTGTTGCGACGTGATTTCTCGTTTCCATCTATAACTTCGGATGTACTTGGGTCGCTGATGCTGCATCTGGCTAGCTAGCTATCCTCACCCGCACAAAAGCGGGTCATGAGGCTTGTTAATGCTGCCATTGTTCTCGGCTTTTCTTGGCCGAGGTGTCTGGCAAGCCATTCGTCACGGACGCCATGCTTAAAAGCTGCCAAGGCTTCAGTGTCTAGACAGTCGACTATTTGGTTCTTTTTAGTAAGAAACCTGTTCCGAAGCTTTCGAGCTGACTTTCCGGGTTGTTGAGTTATATGACTCAAATCGTCCGCGTTCGGGGGTCGGACGTAAGTCCCCTGAAAATTTGCCCGAAAAGCATCTTCGAGATCTTCCCAGCTTCCAATGGAACTTTCGGGGAGGCTCTTAAGCCAGTGCCGAGCTGGCCCTTTGAGTTTGAGGGGTAAATACTTGATAGCGTGGAGGTCATCTCCTCGAGCCATATGGATATGGAGGATATAATCCTCAATCCAGACACCAGGGTCTGTTGTTCCGTCGTATGCCTCTATATTTACGAGTTTGAATCCCTCTAGAAATTCATGATCCAGCACCTCATCGGTGAAACATAGGGGGTGTGCGGCACCCCTGTATCCGGGTGTACCGTGTTCTTCAGATGGTTGTTGTGTTGCGTTGTATGCTGGAGCGCGCTTACGTGGTCCATAGATGGATCTAGTTGTGCCGTCCTTTTGATGCGAGTCCTCGCGTGGATCGCGTATTGGCTTATGTGCGGCGTTGTTTTCCGCTCTATGTTGGCCGTGAGGTCGCCTGTCCGGCCAGATGGCTGTTTTGATTTTTGGTTGTGGGGGATCTAAGGCCTCCTCATCGAATTCAGGTAGCAACTTCCGCTTCGGGTAGCTCTTGGTGGGGCGATTACTGCCGTACTTCGCTGCTGTGTTGAGTGCTTTGTTCCATCTGATATGGAGTGTGTCTTGCGCAGCCTTGAGCCTTTGCTTCTGCTTTTTTAGACTCCTCGCGGTGGCAACGAGCCTTCGATGGGCATTCTGTTGCTCCGGGTGTCTGTCCGGTGTGACATCATCTGGACTATGATCTTTGACAAAGTCGGGTTGTTTGTCTTGATTCTCCGTGTTGCCGTGGTCCGGCAATGGTTCCCCCTGCTCTAACGCTGGGTCTGTATGATCGTTGGTTCTACCGAGGCAGGATTTGGGGCGGCGCTTACGCCGCCGTTTTGACTGCTTCTCGAGGGAACAACCCCTCGTTGCGTCCTTCCGTTCCTCGTCGTCGTTTTCCTTTGGTGTGTCCACCATGTATACATCATGTGGTGAAGTGGGCGTCCAGTGCCCTGTGGGCAGTGGTTCCTGTTCGTCTCCTGCATCGTCGTCCATACCGTCGATGTCTTCGGCGTCAGAGTCGAGCATGTCGGTTAAGTCATCGACAGCGGCTATTAAGTGGGTGGTGGGTGGGTGGCGAATTTCTTCGTCATCCGCATCCCAATCCTGCCGGGCATAGCTTGGCCAGGATTCTCCTGACAAGGAGAGAGACTTTAATGAATTCAGTATATTGCCGAAGGGCGAGTGCTGAAAGATATCCGCGGAGGTAAACTCCATGATGGGCGCCCAACCGGATTCGATCGGAACGGGCGCAGGTGGTTCGGAGTCCGTGGCCGGAGAAGTATCCGGTTGTTTAACAACACGGCTCTCGTGCAAGGTAAAGTCGATGTTCGGCTCGATCGCCGCTGAGGGTAAGGCCTCCGTGGTGGGGTCCATCCACCCGTCCACGGAAGGCGCAACTGGCTCCGAATTGAGGGTCGGAGCGGCTACCGGTGCGATCTCCTTAACACTGTCCGATGGTAGAGCTAAGTCGTACTCATCGTGACTGCGTGACGCACCAGGAAAAGGCTCGAATCCGTCGAAGATCAAGTCTCCACGGATATCGGCCGTGTGGTTTAAGCTTCCAAACCGAACCGGGTGGCCAGGGGCATAACTTTCAATCTGCTCCAGATGGCCAAGCGAATTGGCCCGCAGTGCAAAGCCGCCGAACATGAAGATGGCAAAGCGAATTGGCCCGCAGATAGTAGGAGCCATCAAGCCTAATGGCGACGACACAGAGGAACTCTCAATGAAAGCACCAATGTCAGTGTCAAAACCGGCGGATCTCGGGTAGGGGGTCCCGAACTGTGCGTCTAAGGCGGATGGTAACAGGAGGCAGGGGACACGATGTTTTACCCAGGTTCGGGCCCTCTTGATGGAGGTAAAAGCGTACGTCCTGCTTGATTAATATTGATGATATGGGTAGTACAAGAGTAGATCTACCACGAGATCAGAGAGGCTAAACCCTAGAAGCTAGCCTATGGTATGATTGTATGTTGTCCTATGGACTAAAACCCTCCGGTTTATATAGACACCGGAGAGGTTAGGGTTACACAAGGTCGGTTACAAAGGAGGAGATACACATATCCGTATTGCCTAGCTTGCCTTCCACGCCAAGTAGAGTCCCATCCGGACACGAGACGAAGTCTTCGGTCATGTATCTTCATAGTCTAATAGTCCGGCCAATGGATACAGTCCGGCTGTCCGAAGACCCCCTAATCCAGGACTCCCACAGCGCCTCAAACGGCGTGTGACGGGAGAGAGTTGTAAATATTGATAGATCGAACGCCAAATAAAATAAATTGCAGCAAGGTATTTTTGGGTTTTTGGATTAATAGATCTGAAAATAAAAGCAAATAAAAATAGATCGCGAAGGCAAATAATATGAGAAAGAGACCCGGGGGGCGTAGGTTTCACTAGTGGCTTCTCTCGAGAAAAATAGCAAATGGTGGGTAAACAAATTACTGTTGAGAAATTGATAGAACCTCGAATAATTATGACGATATCCAGGCAATGATCATTACATAGGCATCACATCCAAGATTAGTAGACCGACTCCCGCCTGCATCTACTACTATTACTCCACACATCGACCACTATCCAGCATGCATCTAGTGTATTAAGTTCATGGAAAAATGGAGTAATGCAATAAGAACGATGACATGATGTAGACGAGATCCGTTTATCTATGGCGGTAGATATAGATCCCATCTTTTTATCCTTAGTAGCAACGATGCATACGTGTCGGTTCCCTTTCTGTCACTGGGACCAAGCACCGTAAGATCAAACCCACTACCGGGCACCTCTTCCCATTGCAAGATAAATAGATCAAGTTGGCCACACAAAACCCAAATATCAAAGAAGAAATATGAGGCTATAAGAGATCATGCATAAAAGAGATAAAAGAAACTCAAATACTTTCATATATAAAAAATATAGATCTGATCATAAACTCAAAGTTCATCGATCCCAACAAACACACCACAAAAGAGTTACATCATATGGATCTCCAAGAGACCATTGTATTGAGAATCGAGAGAGAGAGAGAGAGAGAGATGAAGCCATCTAGCTACTGACTACAGACCCAAAGGTCTACAAAGAACTACTCACGCATCATCAGAGAGGCACCAATGGAAGTGGTGAACCCCTCCGTGATGGTGTCTAGATTGGATCTGGTGGGTTCTGGACTCTGCGGCGGCTGGATGATTATTTCGTCACTCCCCTAGGGTTTTGGAATATTGGGGTATTTATAGAGCAAAGAGGCGGTTCGGGGCACCTGAGGTGGGCACAACCCACCAGGGCGCGCATGGGCCTCCTGGCGCGCCCTGGTGGGTTGTCCCCCTCGGGCACCCCCGGGTAACCAGGGCCCGTTGTTCCTTTGGCCCATAAAAAATCTCTGTAAAGTTTCGTGGCATTTGGACTCCGTTTGATATTGATTTTCTGTGATGTAAAAACATGGAAAAACAGCAACTGGCACTTGGCACTATGTCAATTGTAGCAAAAAATGATATAAAATGATTATAAAACATCCAAGATTGATAATAAAACAACATGGAACAATCAAAAATTATAGATACATTGGAGACGTATCAGTGACGCATACTTGTATCGTTGTCATTAAGGATAAAAAGATGGGGTTTATTCATACTAATTGGGTTTACTTTGTCTACGTCATGACATCTTGCTTAAGGTGTTACTCTGTTCCTTATGAACTTAATACTCTAGATGCATGCAGGATAGCGGTCGATGGGTGGATTAATAGTAGTAGATGCAAGAAGGAGTCGGTCTACTTAACTCGGACGTGATGCTTATATACATGATCATTGCTTTGGTTATTGTCATAACTATGCGATTTTCTATCAATTGCCCAACATTAATTTGTTTGCCCACCGTATGCTATGTTCAAGAGAGAAGCCTCTGGTGGAAACTATGGTCCCGGAATCTATTTTTATCATATATTAAAATCCATAAATACTTTACTGCACTTTATTTATTTTTATTTTATTTTGTGTTCTTGTTTATCTATCTATCGCTGCGAGATTTGATCCTTGCAATTAACCGTCAAGGGATTGACAACCCCTTGTTTGCGTTGGGTGCATGTATTTGTTATTTTGTGTGTACATGTTGTTCACAGGTGTTGTGTGGTTCTCCTACTGGATTGATAACCTTGGTTCTTAACTAAGGGAAATACTTATTTCTAATGTACTGCATCATCCTCTCCTCTTCAAGAAAATCCCAACACAGCTCAGAAGTAACAGGAAGAATGTCTGGCGCCGTTGCCGGGGAGACATCACCAACACCTATCAAGTATCATCGCATAAACTTTCATCTCCCTGCGTTTACTTTTATTTGCCATTTGCCTCTTGTTTTCATCTCCCCCACTTCTAAAATGTTTTCACAAAAACACAAAAATATTTTTCATTTGCCTTTTTGCTTGTTTGCTTGTTTGTTTGCTTAGTCGCGATGTCTCAAGAAAATACCAAGCTGTGTGACTTTTCCAACACTAATAATAATGATTTTATTAGTACTCCAATTGCTCCTCCCGCCACTAGTGCGGAGTCGTGTGATATTAATGCCACTTTGCTAAATCTTGTTATGAAAGAACAATTTTCTGGTGGTCCTAATGAAGATGTTGCATCCCATCTTAATACTTTCATTGAATTGTGCAATATGCAAAAGAAAAAAGGTGTGAATAATGATATTGTCAAATTAAAATTATTTCCGTTCTCACAACGAGACCGCACTAAAACTTGGTTTTTATCCTTGACATGAAATAGTATTGATTCTTGGGATAAGTGTAAGGATGCTTTTATTGCCAAGTATTTTCCTCGGGCGATTATTATTTCTCTTAGAAATAAAATTATGAATTTTAAGCAACTTGAGCATGAACATGTTGCCCAATCTTGGGAGAGGATGAAATTAATGAGTAGAAATTGCCCCACTAATGTCTTAAGTTCATATCTTTTGTTCCTTCCAGAGGGCTTCGGTCTGCTCGATCGTGAGAAAACCTATCTCTTCTACTTCCCTTTCTTCCTTTTGCTCGTCTGCGAGATATATCTTCAAGTGTTGCTCGTTTACGATCCATGGGCCATCTTTCCCTCCTTTTAACCAAATAGCTCTTGTGTTATACACTTCTTCTATCTTGTAAGGTCCTTCCCAGCGATACCTAAGCTTCCCTGGAAACAACTTGAGACAAAAATTAAATAGGAGGACTTTGTCCCCCGTAGTGGAAGTCTGTTTTAGTTTTTTACGATCATGCCACATATTAACCTTCTCCTTGAATAACCTGGCACTCTCATAAGCATTGTTGCGAAGTTCTCCTAGAGCATGTATATCTAGCAATCTTTTCTCTTGAGCCTCATTAAGATTAAAATTAATATTCTTAATTGCCCAAAAAGTTGTATGCTCTAGTTCTAAAGGTAAATGACAAGCCTTACCCTATACCATTTTGTATGGTGACATTCCCATGGGATTCTTATAGGCGGTGCGGTAGGCCCATAACGTCTCGTTTAGTTTGTCTGCCCGGTCTTTTCTGGACTTTTGCACCGTCTTCTGCAATATAGTCTTTAGCTCCCGGTTGGAGAGTTCCCTTGCCCACTAGTTTGCAGATGTTATGGCGAAGCTATTCGGTGAGTCTCACCCCATACTTACGGAGTATCCTACCGAAAATCCCCTGTATAAAATGAGATCCAGCATCCATGATAAGAATTTTAGGAACTCTGAACCTAGGAAATATGATGTCCTTTATCATCTTCAATGAAGTGGATGCATCTGCATGTTTGGTTGGTAAAGCTTCTACCCACTTGGTAACATAATCTACAGCCACAAGAATATGAGTGTACCCATCTGAAACAGGGAAAGGTCCCAAATAGTCCAATCCCCAAACATCAAAAGGTTCGTAGACTAGACTATAATTCATGGGCATTTCTTGCCTTCTTCCTATGTTACCTGTGCGCTGGCACACATAACAATTTTTAACAAAATTGCCTTCCTGAGGTTGTGGCACCGCCAGTTGTGGAGGCAGTGTGTGTGGCCACCCCGGTGGTGCCACCCAAGCCCGTCATGAAAGCGATAGTAAAGCCCGCTGCGGGGATTGTGGTCGTCCCGGCATCATCGTCCAAGCTTATCAAGCCTGCCTCGTCATCTGCAGCCAGCGCTTCTAACTCGGGAAGTGGAAGAGGAAGAGGAGGAAGCCATTCTCTGAGGTGGTGGGGATGCCCTCCTTTTTCTGGACAGCTAGCGAGCTGGGGCCATATGTCCTTGAGGAGCTCAAGGTCGCGATTGAGAGAGCGTCGCGCAGAAGATGAAACTATTTCTGGTGGAGCACTAGTACTATTTGTAATGAAGTAGGATGGAACCTTTCAGATGTGTGTGTACAATAGGACCTAGATGAAGTCACGCCATCAAGAACAAGTACCCTATGCCTTGGGTCAACGGTCTGTCCAATCAATGGGAAGGGGCCCGAGTATTCTCAAAGATCAATCTTATATCAGGGTATTTTCAGTTGAAGATCCAAGTTGAACGGGACCCCTCCGTACACCCAATGCACCGCTAAGCGAGGACCTCCTCAAAACAGGTAGCCTCATTAGCGCCCAATGTTCAGGTAGGCACAACAGTGTCGAGCAGGCGTCGCCCGATCACAAAAACGCCCGACATAATCAACCAACTAGGTTGCGCCACTCGATCACAAAATGCCCAACAGACTCGACCAACCAGGCAAACCTTGTAGTGTCTACCAACCAGGTGGACCGAGCAGACACCACCGAACAGACAAACTATATCTACATCACCGAGCAGCCCCTGTAACGCCCCGGATACAACTTTCCATTTTTGTAACTCCGACTCTTGCCTTTTCCGGAGATGTGATATGAGTTTTCCTTAGTGGTTGGGTGTTTGTCTTCGTTTTTCTTTTTGATCATGTCATGCATTTAATATCATGCCATCATGTGCATCGCATTTGCATACGGGTTCGTCTCATGTGTCCGAGCATTTTCCCCGTTGTCCGTTTTGCAATCCGACACTCCTACTTGCACCGACGCCCCCCTTTTGTCTCTTTTTGTGAGAGGGTGTTAAACATTCTTGGAATGGACCGAGAGTTTCTAAGTGGCCTTGGTACACCACCGGTAGACCGCCTGTCAAATTTCGTGCCATTTGGAGTTCGTTTGATACTCCAACGGTTAACCGGGGAACCGCAAAGGCCTCGTGTGTGTTGCAGCCTAACACCCCTCCAAAACAACCCAATAACACATCCAAACCACTTCCATGCCCTCCGTCGTCGGATCACGATCGTGTGGGCGAAAACTACACCTCATTTGGACACTCCAAACTCCCTCTACCTATAAATTAGTCTTCCCCGTCCAAATCTGAGGCAAACTCCAACCCTAACCCCTAAACGCCTCGAAACTCGTGCCTCCACAGTGCCACCGCCGCTTCCCACCATGCGGGCCCTCCAAGCCCATCTCTAGCCCACTCGAGCTCATCTGGTCCCGAGCGCGCCGTCGCTAGCGCCCGCTCGCCGGACCTCGCCGGACTTCGCCGGCCGCACCGCCAGAGCACCCCGCCGCCTCCCCGGATCCGCACCCTCGCGCGGGACCCGAGTCGCTGCGCTCTCCTCCGCCGCCCTGCGCCAAGATCCGCCGCCGCCCGCGCGAAGCTCCGCGCCTCCCGCCGCCTCGTCGCCCTACTTCGTCCCCGCCGCCTTCCTGCACGCCGGCGCCGTCCCGCACCTCCGCCTGCGTCGACCCCATCGCCGTTCTCCTCCAGCGTCACATCCCCGCCGCCTTTCCTGCCTCGCCTCGCCGTCGCCAGCGTGATCCACCCCCGCCGTCGTTCGGTCATCGGGAAGACGACGACGCCCAGTGCCCCGACCGCTCGTGCCTCGTGGGCCGGCCCATCTCTGTCGGCCCAGATCCACAGTTCCGCGGCCCAGCTACCTCCCCGCAACATGGGTTGAGCCCAATGGGTGAGCCACCACCTAAACTCTGCCCTGTGCGCGCTTTAGTTATTCATCGCTCACCTTGTGTTTTTTTTCAAGAATATGGCTAAGTCCTTAGCATTGGGGGTGCTTGTTCATCATGCCATATCTCGGTGTCCGTAGCTCCGTTCCATGCGCATGATATATCAAAATTTTCATTAGGAGATGCTCTTCATTTCATTCCATTGTGGCATGCTTGTTTGAGTCCATCTTGATTCCCAAATCATTGATGCAAGAGTGCTATACAATGTTTGCTCCTGTTATTTATTAGTTTAGGGTGATTTGTCATTTTTGCCACATTTGATGTGTGCTTCATATGGGCATGAGCTCTACATGTGTTTTGATCTATGCCATGCCATCTTTACAGGGGTGCCTGCCATGTATTTTTGTGATCAATGTGGTGACTAGCACAAGCATGCAAAGTAGCCTTCGTGATATTGCTAATTTCAGGGACTTAGGATTTTGCTAAGTCTTGTGCATGCTGTTATTTTTGTGCCATGTAAACATGATGCTAAAGTGAGATCCATGCTTGTTTTAAGCATCTTCAGTAAGGGTGTTCTGAACATATGGTTATGATCTATCCATCCATGGCCCTATTTGCAATTATGGAGTGCCCTAGCATGTCTTAATCTTGCTCTACTTTTATTATAAAATGTTCCTGGCAGATTGTTTACATGTTAATCAATTTTTCCATGGTTGTTGTAGTTGATCCATGCATGCTATGATCTTGCACTTTCAATGGTTAGCTTCATGAACATGTCATCTTGCTGTAGGTATGCTTGTTTTGTCATGCAATGCCTTGTGGAGAGTGATTTGAGCTCGCAAGGATGCCTTCATAATGTTGTTTATGCCATGCTCGGTTTTCTGCTAAGTCTGAATCTGTTAATAAAACTTGGTATGTTTACATGGGTTCCATCATATCTTCTGTGCCTTTTTGGCTCATGATCAGTAAGGGACTTTTGATCTATGTATTTAGTAGATTCATGCCATGCCTTCTATTGCTATGATATGTTCTTGTAGCATGTTATTAGCTTGCTCTAAACATTGCTCCATGATGTTAATTCCTGGCATGTTAGTATTTTCACGAAGTCTGTGATGCTGATATCTTTTGCACTTTTGTCATGCTTGTTTGAACCTGTTCTAGTGTGATTTAGCCGTAGCTCAATGTTCATGTTTTGTCAAGTATCTTAAGTAGATCATTGTCATGTGCTTTGTTGCTATGTTGGAGTGCAGTAGCTTAGTTTCTTGTTGCATTCTAGATGGCATCGTGCTGTTAATCGCAGAATCGTGCCATTCTTGTTTTGCTTGCCATTTGCAAACCGTGCCTCCGATTCCGGTGATCTTTATATCGATTTCGACCGAAATCATCTCATCTTTCCAGCGGCACACTTGGTTTACCAAGTTGATGCCTTGATCAATCTTTCCCTTCCAGAGCCCGCATATGCATTGCATATCACATCTCGCATAACATGCCATGTTTTGCATCATGTTCATTGTGCATTGCACCGTGGTTGATTGTTGTTCCTTTGCTTGTGTTCTTGCTTTGGGTAGAGCCGGGAGACGAGTATGTGATCGAGGAACCTATTGAGTACGCTTACGAGGATCAAGCTTTCGTCAACCCTGAGAACTTTGCAGGCAAGATGACCATACCCTCGAAGTCACTTCTATCTTTGCTTGCTAGTTGTTTGCTCTATTGCTATGCCGCGATACCTACCACTTGCTATATCATGCCTCACATATTTCCATGTCAAGCCTCTAACCCACCTTTCCTATCAAACCGTTGTTTGGCTATGTTACCGCTTTGCTCAGCCCCTCTTATAGCGTTGCTAGTTGCAGGTGAAGATGGAGTTTGTTCCTTGTTGGAACATGGATATTGTTGGGATATCATTATTATCTCTTATTTACTTTAATGCATCTATATACTTGGTAAAGGGTGGAAGGCTCGGCCTTATGCCTGGTGTTTTGTTCCACTCTTGCCGCCCTAGTTTCCGTCATATCGGTATTATGTTCCTTGATTTTGCGTTCCTTACACGGTTGGGGGAATGGGACCCCCTTGACAGTTCGCTTTGAATAAAACTCCTCCACCAAGGCCCAACCTTGGTTTTAACATTTGCCACCTAAGCCTTTTTCCCTTGGGTTCTGCAGACTCAAGGGTCATCTTTATTTTAAACCCCGGGGCCAGTGCTCCTCTGAGTGTTGGTCCAACCTGTCAGCCGTCGGTGACCACCAAGGGCAACTCTGGGTTGGCCTACCGGAATCTTGGACAATCCGGTGTGCCCTGAGAACGAGATATGTGCTGCTCCTATCGGGATATGTCAGCACATTCGGGCGGCTTTGCTGGTCTTGTTTTACCATTGTCGAAATGTCTTGTGACCGGGATTCCGAGTCTGATCGGGTCTTCCTGGGAGAAGGAATATCCCTTGTTGACCGTGAGAGCTTGTGATGGGCTAAGTTGGGACACCCCTGCAGGGTTTTGAACTTTCAAAAGTCGTGCCCGCAGTTATGGGCAGATGGGAATTTGTTAATGTCCGATTGTAGAGAACTTGACACTTAACTTAATTAAAATGAATCAACCGCGTGTGTTGCCGTGATGGTCTCTTTTCGGTGGAGTCCGGGAAGAGAACACGGTCTCGTGTTATGCTTGAACGTAAGTAGCTTCAAGATCACTTCTTGATCACTTTTAGCTTCTTGACCGTGCTTTGCTTCTCTTCTCGCTCTCATTTGCGTAAGTTATCCACCATATATGCTAGTGCATGCTGCAGCTCCACCTCACTACCCCTTTCCTACCCATAAGCTTAAATAGTATTGATCGCGAGGGTGTGAGATTGCTGAGTCCCCGTGACTCACAGGTACTTCCAAACAGATGCAGGTACCGATGATGCCAGTGCAGGGGACGCTACCGAACTCAAGTGGGAGTTCAACGAGGATTCAAGCCATTACTATGTTTCTTTTCCGGATGATCAGTAGTGGAGCCCAGTTGGGGCGATCAGGGATCTAGCATTTGGGGTTGTCTTTCTTTATTTTGGTTCCATAGTCAGACCTTGATTGTTTTCTAGATGATGTTGATATATTTATGTATTGTGTGAAGTGGCGATTGTAAGCCGACTCTTTATCCCTTTATTATTCAGTACATGGGATGTGTAAAGATTACCCCTCTTGCGACATGCCTACCATGCGGTTATGCCTCTAAGTCGTGCCCCGACACGTGGGAGATATAGCCGCATCGTGGGTGTGACAAGTTGGCATCAGAGCCTTCCCCGACTTAGGAGCCCCTTGCTTGATCGAATCGCTGACGTTGTTGAGTCTAGAACAAAATGTTTTGAGTCTTATGATTATATATATCGGAGAGTAGGATTCTTTTTACTCCTCAGTCCCTTCGTCGCTCTGGTGAGGCCTCCTGACATAGGGTTTTGACTCTTCTCTCCTCAAATTTCACTAAAAAAAATTAGGATCACGCGGGTATCTTGGAATCATTCCGATGGTTTTGTGACGAGAACATTGTTCTTGGTGCCTCCTGACATTTAGGGGTTGTGGCAGTGTCCCGGGGAGTTGAGCTCCGAGGTGTTGTCATCACAATTCTATCGTTGCAGTTCTGGAATACCTGAGTTCGCCGACATCGAAAATCTCTTTTATGCAGTTGTTGGTGATATGACCTCGACGCCACCCAGTACTGGGCCGGGAGTTCGGGAATATTGCCATAACTCGTATAACGGATGCTTTTCGAAGGTTGAGGTACACGTTTTCCGAAGGTTTCTTGGTTATGTGTTGAAGGATGGATACAGCTGGATGTAGGTATTGCTAGTTTGGGTGAGATATTATGCTTCCCCTGTATCCCCAACACCTGATTGCAGAACCAGAAAGTTTCGGGAGTTTATAAGCGGGAATTCAAGTAGCTCCTAGAATACCTTTCCAACAGACACATTATACGATATGGGATCTATCATATGTTTGTTCCGGCTTATTCTGCAAGCCAATCCTTTGTTTTGTTTTCAGTCGTGGTATTCGAGTTGCCTCGAAGTCAAATGTTGATTCCGTACCTTTCCTAAGCGGTGTTCTCATATTTCTATGTGAATACTAATCCTTCCTAATAATCGAGATTGTCATGTCAATCCTTTTCAATCGGTGTGCTTCTCTTCAAGTGGATCCGATCATTTCAACATCCACAAGATCACCTCTCAGTTTTCCCAACGTTGTTTGTTTCATCCGTCCCAAGTTGCCTTTGTTTTCCCACCCTCCCACCCTTGTTTCTTCAAGGACTCGGATTTCTTAATCAAGTATCCATCTTATGGATGTGAAGCCTCTCCATTCTTTTTCGTCAGTATTCTTATCCGGTGATTCTCAGGAAGATACTAACGGAGCTTAAGTTCATAATTCTTCGTTCTCTTTCTTCTCTGGTGGATTCAATTCAAGTTTTTGGTGTTGATCATATTCCTTTCATTGTTTCAAATGCTTTCCATGCCGTTGCACCTCTTAATCTTTCACCTTTCGCTATTCATTTGTTCGGGAGTGCTGAAGATATCTCAGAAGGCTCGTCTTTTCTTTCAAGATCCGTTCAACCTATTTTGAGGTTGTTATCTCATTCAAGCCATTTAATTCAACCGATGCAATCTCTCTTTCCAAGCAATCGTTCAACGGCGTTTCTTTTGAGTGGGCCCTAACCGACAGGTCTTTTTCCAGGATCTTACCTGACTCTTCTAATTTTACCAGAGTTATTCTCAAATCTTTCAAAGTTTGACGTAAGAATGAATTATCATCAGTCAGATGGTTTCTCCAAGATCTTACAACTCTTTTCATTGTTGGATCAACCTCTTCGCTTTTCATTCTCCCGGAGTATCTCAACAATTCATGGTGGTGTTTCTCATCGTCATTCTCAACATTTAAAGACCGAAGAAGAGTTTTTCCTGCAAATCTTATCCGTTCTCTCAGAGATGCGTAGTTCAAGCTTGATGCCATCCTCTCATAATTGTTTTCGATTGTGAGAATTCTTTTCACCCATCCGGATCAATTCAGGAGTCTTTTCAGTTTGATTCTCCAAAGGCCATCATTTCGGGATTATTCATTCTCAGCTTTCAGCTATTTTTCTCCAAATCCTACCGGTGCATCATCCAAATATTCTCTAATCAAGCATCTTCGTTCATGTGCTAATTCTTCCTGGTGTTTCGCTATCTTTTCCTTGATCGTTTTCAATTCTTACGGTGGTTCGTTCAAGAGTTCTTTTCCTTGGTTATCATATCAATTTATTCGTTGTTTCAATCCTACCGGTGGTTCGTCGAAGACCTTCTCAAGTTTGCGCTATATCTATCTTAATCTTTTCTACAAAAATAAGTAGTATGCCAAATCCGTTGCTTGTCATCAATCTAAATTGGTGAAGGATACGCATAATGTAATTCTTATTCTTGTTTCATCCAAGTGATTAATTCCTTATTCTGGAGGTTCATCAAAATTCTTGATTTCAGTTGTTCTTCTTTCTTTCCCGGAGTTCCAAGTTTTTCTCGGTTATATCATCGTGAAGCTCCATCTAATCATTGCAAGGCTGCACCTTGTGTTTTCAACTTCTCTTTCTTTCTATCATCCTTTATTGCCATAGTTCTTCATGGAGGCTCTACATGATGGCTCATTAAGGATTTAATTCCTTCTCGAAGTGTTCATCAAGATTATTTTCAAAGCAGCTCAAGCATTCTTCATCTTGCATTCCAAAGTGCAATTCTTTCTACCTTATCTTTTGGGATGGTGATATGCCATTCTTGACAATTTTCTTTCATGTTTCATGATTCACAAGTTGTTTAAGAATGAGATATTTTAAATCCATCTTTTTCTCTTCGTTCAGGAGATGCTTTGCAACCCGTCAGCCTCTTCATTGGAGTTATCTTGGGTTATATTTCACCTAAAGCCTCCCCTAAGGAATGTTGCTTATTATGGTGTCTATCAATGATCCAAGTTTTTCTCCTATCCTCTCGGCGAAAGGACTTGTCATCTCCTTGTTGACCTCAATCCAGTCTATTATTTCTGTTAGTGGCAGAATTTCACCTCATAATTTTGAGACGTTTTCCATAAGCCCACAACAAGCATGTTCTTTTCGTATTGATTTCCCAACAACTCCATCAAATTCTCTATGGAAGGATGCCTTTGCAAGCTCACTTGAGGTAGAAGATGTTGTTTTTCTCCTCCGTTCTTTTAATTCATTTCTTACATTTCTTCCGGAGGCATAGTGAGGTTGCTCTTCTCTCTCATCATCTCGAGTTGTGAGGATCGTGTTCTTTTCGTGCATATCCTTTTAACCGGAGTGTTGTGCCCTTTGCTCAAGTTCTTTTCATCTTATCAAGTCTTGCGTCTCTTTTCAACCGGAGTGCTGTCCGAATTTGTTCTTACTTGTTCCTCTTTACTAACGGAGTGTTTTTCAACTTCGTTCATCTCTGTTGTATTCTTTCTCGAAATGGTTTAACCTTTCAAGGTTCTTTGGTTTCACTCGTTTATCAAAGAAGCAACTTAGTTTTACCTCTTCTCTTTCTCTTCTATTTTCCCCCGGTGCCATCCTAAATCTCGGGACGAGATCCTCTCGTAGTAGTGGAGTGTTGTAACGCCCCGGATACAACTTTCCATATTTGTAACTCCGACTCTTGCCTTTTCCGGAGATGCGATATGAGTTTTCCTTCGTGGTTGGGTGTTTGTCTTTGTTTTGCTTTTTGTTCATATCATGCCATCATGTGCATCACATTTGCATACGGGTTCGTCTCATGCATCCGAGCATTTTCCCCATTGTCTGTTTTGCAATCCGACACTCCTACTTGCACCGGCGCCCCCCTTTTGTCTCTTTTCGTGAGCGGGTATTAAACATTATCGGAATGGACTGAGAGTTGCCAAGTGGCCTTGGTACACCACCGGTAGACCGCCTGTCAAATTTTGTGCCATTTGGAGTCCGTTTAATACTCCAACGGTTAACCGGGGAACCGCAAAGGCCTCGTGTGTGTTGCAGCCTAACACCCCTCTAAAACGGCCCAATAACCCATCCAAACCAGTTCCATGCCCTCCGTCGTCGGATCACGATCGTGTGGGCGAAAACTACACCTCATTTGGACATTGCAAACTCCCTCTACCTATAAATTAGTCTTCCCCGTCCAAATCTGAGGCAAACTCCAACCCTAACCCCTAAACGCCTCGAAATCCGTGCCTCCACAGTGCCACCGCCGCTTCCCACCATGCGGGCCCACCAAGCCCATCTCTAGCCCGCCCGAGCCCATCTGGGCCCGAGCGCGCCGTCGCCCGCGCCCACTCGCCGGACCTCGCCGGACTTTGCCAGCCGCATCGCCGGAGCACACCGCCACCGCGTCGCCTCCCCGGATCTGCACCCTCGCGCGGGGCCCGAGTCGCTGCGCTCTCCTCCGCCGCCCTGCGCCAAGATCCGCCGCTGCCCGCGCGAAGCTCCGCGCCTCCCGCCGGCCAACCAGACCTCGCTGGAGGCCGCGACCCGCCGCCTCGTTGCCTTACTTTGTCCCCGCCGCCTTCCTGCATGTCGGCGCCGTCCCGCACCTCCGCCTGCGTCGACCCCATCGCTGTTCTCCTCCCGCGTCGCATCCCCGCCGCCTTTCCTGCCTCGCCTCGCCATCGCCGGCGTGATCCACCCCTGCCGTCGTTCGGTCGTCGGGAAGACGACGACACCCAGCGCCCCGACCGCTCATGCCTCGTGGGCCGGCCCATCTCTATCGGCCCAGATACGCGGTTCCGCAGCCTAGCTACCTCCACGCAACATGGGCTGAGCCCAATGGGTGAGCCACCACCTAAACTCTGCCCTGTGCGCACTTTAGTTATTCATCGCTCAACATGTGTGTGTTTTTCAAGAATATGGCTAAGTCCTCAGCATTGGGGTGCTTGTTCATCATGCCATATCTCAGTGTCTGTAGCTCCGTTCCATGCGCATGATATATCAAAATGTTCATTAGGGGTTGCTCTTCATTTCATTCCGTTGTGGCATGCTTGTTTGAGTCCATATTGATGCCCAAATCATTGATGCAAGAGTGTTATACAATGTTTGCTCCTGTTATTTATCAGTTTAGGGTGATTTGTCATTTTTGCCACATTTGATGTGTGCTTCATATGGGCATGAGCTCTACATGTATTTTGATCTATGTCAGGCCATCTTTACAGGGGTGCTTGCCATGTATATTTTTGATCAATGTGGTGACTAGCACAAGCATGCAAAGTAGCCTTCGTGATATTGCTGATTTCAGGGACAGGATTTTGCTAAGTCATGTGACTGCTGTTATTTTTATGCCATGTAAACATGATGCTACAATGAGATCCATACGTGTTTTAAATATCTTCAATAAGGGTGTTTTGAACATATGGTTATGCTCTATCCATCCATAGCCCTGTTTGCAATTATGGAGTGCCCTAGCATGTCTTAATCTTTCTCTACTTTTGCTATAAAATGTTCCTAGCAGATTGTTTACATGTTAATCAATTTTGACATGGTTGTTGTAGTTGAGCCATGCATGATATGATCTTGCACTTGCCATGGTTAGCTTCATGAACATGTCATATTGCTGTAGGCATGCTTGTTTTGTCATGAAATGCCTTGTGAAGAGTGATTTGAGCTCGCAAAGATGCCTTCATAATGCTGTTTATGCCATGCTTAGTTTTCTGCTAAGTCTAAATCTGTTAATAAAAACTTGCTATGTTTACATGGGTTCCATCATATCTTCTGTGCCTTTTTGGCTCATGATCAGTAAGGAACTTTTGATATATGTATTTAGTATATTCATGTCATGCCTTGTATTGCTATGATATGTTCCTGTAGCATGTTATTAGCTTGCTCTAAACATTGCTTCCTGATGTTAATTCCTGGCATGTTAGTATTTTCACCAAGTCTCTGATGCTGATATCGTTTGCACTTTTACCATGCTTGTTTGAACCTGTTTTAGTGTGATTTAGCCGTAGCTCAGTGTTCATGTTTTGTCAAGTATCTTGAGTAGATCACTGTCATGTGCTTTGTTGCTATGTTGGAGTGCAGTAGCTTAGTTTCTTGTTGCATTCTAGATGGCATCGTGTTGTTAATCGCAGAATCGTGTCATTCTTGTTTTGCTTGCCATTTGCAAACCGTGCATCCGATTCGGGTGATCTTTATATCGATTTTGACCGAAATCATCTTATCTTTCCAGCGGCACACTTGTTTTACCAAGTTGATGCCTTAATCAATCTTTCCCTTCCGGAGCCTGCATATGCATTGCATATCACATCTCGCATAATATGTCATGTTTTGCATCATGTTGATTATGCATTGCACCGTGGTTGATTGTTGTTCCTTTGCTTGTGTTCTTGCTTTGGGTAGAGCCGGGAGACGAGTACGTGATCGAGGAACCTGTTGAGTACGCTTACGAGGATCAAGCTTTCGTCAACTCTGAGAACTTTGCAGGCAAGATGACCATACCCTCGAAATCACTTCTTATTCAGTACATGGGATGTGTAAAGATTACCCCTCTTGCGACATGCCTACCATGCGGTTATACCTCTAAGTCGTGCCCCGACACGTGGGAGATATAACCGCATCGTAGGTGTGACACCCCGATAGCGCCAAACAGCTAGGCAGGCACAAAGAGGATCATGCAGGCGACGCTAGAGAAAATCTTCCGACAACTCACATCCCTACTCATAAACACAAACGCACAATACGGTACATGACGAATCTACGCAAAAGACACAAGACGTGAGGCCAACTCCACCGCGCGACCCTATCCTGTCCGCCCCCGTCCGTTTGGGGTAAAAGGGACAAACGAGACGGCCCAGCGCGCGGGAGCAAACGGACAAATGTCCGGATCCCGTCCGCTTTCGACCCATCCCCGGCCCAAACTTGCGCTTGGTTTGGGGTGAAACGGACACGGGCGGACGAATCTTGCGCCCTCCTCGTCCACGCAGTGTCCTCTGCATGTGAGGCCTGACCCACCTGTCATCCTCTCTCTCCTATGGCCCACCATGCCCACCCACCACCTCTCTTCACCTTTTTCCTCTCTCTCCTCTGCTCCACGCACACTACCATGCCGATGCATGCGGGAGCGAGCGGGCACATGGGCGCGCACGGGGGAGCAGGGCGGGGGAGCAGGCGGGCGCACGGGGCGGGGCGCGGCCGAGCTCGAAGCGGGAGGAGCGGGGCGGGGCGGCGCAGGCGCGCGGGCGGCGGCGAGGTGAGCGTCGACGAGCAGGGTTGGGGCGGGGCGGGCGTGCGCGCAGGGGCACGGCGGCGCGGGCGCGCGCGCGGCGGCCAGATGAGCGTCGACGAGCAGGGTCGAGGCAGCGCGGGCGCGCGCGGGGGGGCGGGGCGTCGCGGGCGCGCGCACACCGCGGCGAGGTGAGCGGCGACGAGCAGGGTCGGGACGGTGCGGGCGCGCGCGCGCGGCGGCGAGGCGAGCGGCGAGCAGGCGCGCACGGGGGCGGGCCGGCGCGCGCGCGGCGGCGGCGAGGCGAGCGGCGAGCAGGGCGACACGCGGAGCTCGTGGTCCGGCTGCTCCGGCGCCGCCCTCCTGCCGCACTTCTGCGCGTGCACGGACGGCGACTCCGCTGGCCACGCGTAGTGCGCGCGCCAGCGCGCCCACCCCGCGCGCCGCCGCCCGGCCGACCACGGTGACAAGCAGCACGGCCACGGGAGGGAGCACGGCGACGAGCAGCAGCGCGCCCATGCTTGCCATGGCCCTGGTCGATCTCGTCGATCTTCTCTCCTCTTCTTGGTTGTTCACGCACGAACCGTACGTGTCGCCTCGTCCCTCGGCTCTGCGCGTGCATGCGGCAACAGCGAGAGCTAGCTCGAGCGACGAGCAGGAGCAGGGGCGTGCCGCCGGGCCGGCGCGGGCACGCACGCGCGGCGGCGTGGCGAGCGGCGACGAGGGCCGGCACGGCGGGGGCGCAGGGCGGGCAGGCAGGGCGACGAGCAGGCGGGACGGGCCGGCTGCAGCGAGCGCGTGGCCGACGCGTGGGCGAGCGGCCATGTCGGGCGCGGCGCGGCGACGAGATTCCGAGGGCAGGGATGCAGCGGACGTTTTAGGTCACTCTGCCGCGGTGTGCGCCTCAAATCCAAACCGGACATGCATGTCCGTTCTCGTCCCTATTGCCACCCCAAACGGACAAAATCCGGACAAAACGGATGTCCGTTTGAGGTCGTGCGGTGGAGTTGGCCTGAGGGCCTCATGCCCATGGCACACGCGTCATGGATGCTCGAAGCTGCCGTCACAGTGAAGCACGGGATTACACAATCAGACGGCATGGATGCCACCACCTGGACTGTGAGGCGCGTGGATGCCCCTGGAGGCGGCAGGTACTCCAACATCCTTTACCGAAGTATACCTGCAGACAAACTATGACCGTTAGACCAGGATCGTTCGGTCATGGGAAAATGGCTGCTCATCAAGCAGACCGACTCTAACCATTTGAACAGGATCGTTCGGTCATGGGAAATGTCTGCTCGTCAAGCAGACGATCTCTAGCCGTTAGAACAGGATCATTCAATCATGGGAAATGTCTGCTCGTCAAAACGGAAAAAAAACAGGGAACCCGAATATCCAGCAAACGCCTGACTTTTAAGTATGAAAACCAAAAGTTTTCCATGAAAATTATGTTGGTCGAGGATGGAAAATCCGTCTCAGTTTATTTTTTATTTTTTTGCCCAAAAATTGCCATGTTTGGAGACTAAATTTGCCGTCCTTATTACGTCTATGTAAATTGGCATGTAAAACTTTCGAGTTGTCATCCCTAAAAATAAATCTGACGTCAAGATTTTAGCATCCCTGAAAATAAAAATAATGTTGGTACCACCTGAAGAATGAGAATAAATAGGAGCATGGGATATGCTTGCCCTTGCCGGGCATGGCATGAGACTGACATGCATGCCGTGGGTGCGCGTGTCCCCCGTTACCCCGTCAGGTCTCCATTGACGGACGAGTGGTCCCAGTCAACTTGAGCCCACGCACCATCGGATTCGCTCTCCACGCTCCACGGGCAAAACCCAACAGGTGGTCTTTTCTCCAGCAAGGTACAACTATTTCTACAGTACTACTGGTAGTACTACTGTAAAACGGAGGATCACAGTAAAAATCCATTTGTTTGTCACCTACTAGTACGTAGTAGAGTAGAGCGGTAGTAGTAGCTGCATAGGCTCTGTTCGTCTAGGGCGACTAGAACGAAGTGTACATGGACGGACGGACGGAGAAGACGGCGAAAAGTTGTAGCAGCAGGCAGCAGGCAGCAGCGGGAGATGGATCACGATAGATGGACGAGTGACTAGTGCATGGGCAAAAGGACACACACGGTAAGCTATCTGTCTGCGCCCGTGACTGCCCCTCAGACTCCGGCCCGCTCCGGTCCCACCACCAAAAGCAGCAGCAGCAGCAGCGCCCATCTCATCACTTTCCCCTCTCTCCGCCTGCATCTCTGGCTTTTGCTTCCCCCTCTCTCTCTGCTGAAGATTGCTTGAGTTCTTTATTTTAAACCAGATGCGGTATATGGTAAAAAAAATCGGTCCTATCTTCTCCTAACGAACGATAAGCAAAGGAGAGGTTATTTTCACAAAGACCCAGTTTGATGTCCACAATGCATCACTGATAGTCATTAGTCACAAAATGGCCACTGCTGCCAGGAGTCAAAGGCTAGCCAAGCAGTGACGGTATACTTGTTCTTCTGTCATCAGATCAGACTGAGATGAGATCCACACAAACAGAGGATCGACCTGACCTTGACCTTGACCTTGACCTGACCGAGCGCACACACGCAGCAATGCAGTTATGCATGATGGTTTCTAGTAAGTACTTTCCACACTTGACTTTCCCCTTGCTATGCTCGGCTCGACTCCACTCGACTCTTGCAGGAACTAGGTAATAATTAAAACGACCGACTGGGTACTATTTTATGCTGCTACCATATACTACTAACTAGTAAAATGCCTAGGGCTAAAGACAACCTAGGACTTGTTTCCTTTCTTAATCTGTTGCTGTTGTTGCTGTTGAGTTGCTGCTGCTGTCCCTCTCCCAACTCAACAAGATACACCTCCTAGAATCTGTTAACGCTTTCCTTTTCTTTTTCCTACCACCACTTGTTGATGGGGTCAGTCATCACACGAGCCCCTGCATGCACACAAAAAAGCCCATCATCAGGGACGGTAATTTTACTATTATATACTCCTACATGCATCCTTCTACCATGATTGAGCCAGTGATTGTTGCTGTTGACACTTACTCCCAGCACTGCAGAGAGGAGATGACGCCCCTCTTCTTTGCTCTATTCACAGCCCAATTGCTCCCTGCCCAGACGACAATCTGAAGAGGAAAAACAATTTATCATCTCACTCACATAACTGTTGTTAACAATTTTCTCACAAACATGTAGTACTAATTCCTGATGCAGGTCAAAAACAGATATTAGCATGAAGGGAAGTGAATCAACTGGAGTGATGTTTTCAAATAATAATCACCTAGGCACTTGAGAGAAGCAGGAGCTGTAGAGAGGTTTTGTAGGCGGGAAAAGAGAAGAGGCCACCAGGTGGGGGCTGCTACTGTTGCCCATGGCACCAGTGTGAGCTGTCAGCTGCTCAGCAGCAGCAATGGAGGCCTCCTTGGTGGGGGAAGCAAAGGGGCTACCAGGCAGGTGGTGGGTGTGCTCCATGCCACTACAATTCAAAAAACAAGACACACACGCACACACATCAATCAATTATGGAAATACAGTATGGTAGAGCCCCCCACAAAAGAAGCAAAAGGAACTGTTTAACCAGTTAATATGGATAGTTGTCATTAGCTGGGGTCACTAGTTTGAGTTTCTCTTCTCTTCTTCGAGTCCCGTCTAGTATGTACTAATCAAGAGAGCCTATGATTAGCACCACAAAAGCCTATACCTCGTCACCTTTTTGCAATGTCTTTTTTGTTTTTGTTACTATAAAAGAGACTAATATGATTAGCATATACTATACAGATGAAGAAAAGGAAAAGAGGTTGCTGCACTAATTACTGAAAGTTTTCCATTGTTTCCCCTTTTAGTTACCCAAAAAGTAATAGTACTCCGGTGAATGTCCACTATTTGTCCAAAATGCATTTCATCACTTTGGTGAATGTCCACTCTCTGTCCAAAATTCATTTTTTATGATTCAAAATCCGGTGATACCTTTTGAAAGTTTTATAGACATACAAACCATGTAAATTTGATGCCTGAATATGATAATATGTGTACTGCATAAAGTTATTATCGTTGAAGCACATAATGCTTATGATTATACTAAATTTAACACTGATACTACATGTTACAGGATGGTTTCTAGAAATACGAGATGTTCAAGTTTTCTAATGGAAAAATATGCATTTCGAATATCCCGAAGCAGACATCCACCCAAGTGGTGAAAAACCATGTTGGCCCCATACGATACTAATATCCACCCAAGGATTACAGATATACTATTACCTTTCTTGGTATTCACAAACAACATTGGATGCAGCTGCTGCCCCAGGACCAGATTCCCTCCTCCCCTCTTCCCCAGAGTTGACTGCCTGCTTGGGACTGCCATCGCCATTGCCATTGCCATCACCACCCTCCTCCTGATACTCCTGCTTCCCTTCTTTAGAAATCACAGAAGCAGCAGCATATGGACCCATGAAAAGACCACTGCTCAGATTGCTGTTATCTGCAACAAGCAAGCATAGATGTCATGATGAGCTCTGAACACTCAGGGTAACCAAATGTGCATTTGCAAAAAGGAAAAAAAAATCGACATGTAATGCTTTTCAAGAACTGGACCTTGGATGGTGCTAATGGCGTCATCAAGATGGACGCCATTGCCGTTCCCACTGAAGCAGCCGCCATTGCCGTCGGAAGGTGAGCCCACGGGGGAGCCGAGGAGGTGGTGGCCCCTGTTCTTGAGGTCAAGAAACTGCAGCCCCATGAGCCGGCGGCCTTGCAGCTCGATGGCATGCTGCAGCTCCGCCGCCTCCTGCTGCTCCTCCAGCCTCCTCCTCAGAAACGCCGCCTCGTGCCCGGCCATGCTCCCGTACAGCATTCTCTGCCCTGGCAATGGCAACACCATCTCGTCAAACGCCTTGCGCAAATAACTGATGATGAGGGAGTAGATAGGAGTGTTCAAATGCTCACCGATTTGCGGCTGCTGGAGGTCGAAGGGGTCCCTGGAGTCGAGCAGACCGGCAGGCGGCATCGCGCTGCCCACGGAGGCGAACTCGCGGTGGTGAGGAGAGAGGCAGTGGCCGCCGCCGCCGCCATGCCTGAACCTGTCGGGGACCTTGCCCTTCTCCTTGTAAGGCTTGACGAGGACGCGCGCGTCGCAGACGAAGTGTGGGTTGCCCTTGGCGAGGACGAGCCGCACCGTCTCCGGGTAGACGAAGGAGACGAAGCCGAACATGCGCTTCGGCTGGTGCGGGATGCGCACGTCCTGTACAGGCCCGTACATGCTGCGCACTCAACCAAATGATCGGTCGACATTAGAGCAGAAGGCGGAGGTTTAGTATGCAACAATGGCTGCGTGTGCGCACCTGAAGTAGCTTGACACGTCCTCTTCGGTGAAGGTGGAGTCGGCGGGGAAGGTGAGGTAGATCTGGCGCGCGCCGTGGTTGATGGCGAGGTCGCCGCGGTCCATGCGAGGCGACCGGTGGGAGAACCTGTGCATGTCATCGCCTCCGGCGAACAGCATGTCCGCCGCCCTGAAGCAGCAAGTATCAGTAATCTGGACGGCTGAATGACAAGAGAAAATGGAAGCTTATGGGGATTTAAAAGGTGCCACCTTTGGGACTCGCTCTGCTGCTGTAGGAGGAAGCTGAGGCCTTTGGGCGGCGATGGCGAGAAGGGGAAGGCGGGCGCCATCATCTGCGACCGCGCGGCGGCGAGGGCCTTGGCGCGCATGACCGCCATCTCCTGCTCGGCGACGTCCTCGGGCAGCCCGTGCAGGAAGCGGCAGCCGGAGCCGTTCTTGCAGAACCCCCGGGCGAAGTACTGGCACGGCTTCCACCCGCCCTCGGCGTCGCTCAGCGAGAAGCTCCGGCGGTGATGAGTGCCGCTCGCCGGAGACCAGCAGCCGTACTCCTCCTCGGGGTAGAACGCTTCGGATGCGGCGCCGAACGGGAGGCCGCCTTCGGCATCTCCTCCAGCCGCACCCGGCGCCATCCTCCATGCCGGCGCGGGCGGGGAGGGGGGTTTGCTGCAGGCCGCGAGGTCGGCGACGACGGACTGGAGGAGGTGCTCGGGGCCGAAGGCGAGGCGGATCATATCCTCCTCGCTCTTGTCCTGGGTGAGCAGCATGCCCATGATCTTGGAGGCGAGGTCCGCGTCGGGGGGGGGGGAGCGAGGAGCGGGGAATGTGAAAAGATTGGATTACAGAGGAGGGAAGACGAGGAGGAAGGGTGGGGGCACAGCTGTAAGCGGCACAGTGAAATAAATAGCGCGGCTGCGTTGGGTTGGGCTGGGAAAGTGCAGTGTCTTCTTCCCACAAATCAGTTTCCCTCCATCAATGGCCGGTTGAGGTTTTCCTCTCTATACGGTTTACCTAGAGAGATGGTTGTCACATTCAAATTTTGGATTTGAGATGGTTGTCCTGAGTTTCTTTTTTGGTACTCCCTCTCTTTCAATTTAGGTTGTGTATAATTTTTTCCGGGACGCGGCTTCGGTGCCTTAAAGGCACCTGCCTTTGGGTCACTGACATGTGGGCCAGTCATCTGTTGGGCCTACATGTTATAGACACAAAGGCAGGTGCCTTAAGGCACCGAAGCATCATCGTTTTTTCCGATATGGTCAAATGCGTTACGAATTAGTGTGATCAATGCTATTTCTTCGATGAGCTGTCAAAATTGTCCCTTTGCATCTGCCACTCCATGTCCTTAAATACGCTCCCGCGTTTCACGCGAGTAATTTACTTCTTTTGGAAGTTTCGCTCGCCTTTGAATCCTCTCCCCCCCCCCACCCCCTCCACCGTTTGCATCCATCTACTCCTGG
Organism: Triticum urartu; assembly: GCF_003073215.2. Lineage (NCBI taxonomy): Eukaryota > Viridiplantae > Streptophyta > Magnoliopsida > Poales > Poaceae > Triticum > Triticum urartu. The sequence goes on from NC_053025.1 coordinate 140,843,664, forward strand.
CAGGGGCGAAACCCAATGGGCCGATCCTAAGGCACGGAGACACATGCCATGAAAATGTACTAAGGCCATGGGCATTAGGTTGGGCCACAATGGGTGCATCATGACCCCATGTTTCTAGCCCTCAATCAAGGTTGTACATCCTTGTGTCGCTGACAGTAGCCCTCGACATTGCCAAATTGTGAAGATTCAGGAGAATATTTGGTGGTGGAGTGGGCCAAAGAGAGCGCAAGGTGGGTCATCGACACATCACTCCTCAGGCACGGGATCCAAGGCTCCCACTCTACGACGAAAAGAAAGGTCCACTTCTCGGAGCAAAATGATAATGTGTCGTTGTTGGGCTCTATGGTAGGGTTTGTCGACTGCAAATTAAAAATTCCTATCCGCAGAACATCCAGGAAGATGCTGACATAGATGGATCACAAATCATTACCGCTAGACACGTAGTGCCGTGCAGCGGAAGTAGAATTGGAGTAGCGCGCCCGTGGGGTTCGTCTCCTCCTTGCTTGTCTCCCTTAAACAGACGGTCGTCAGATCCCACGTATAGGTTCGCCGGAGTGGTGCAAGTGCATCACCTCTAGTGGTATCCGTGCGTGTAGGAGGAGCACCGTGTGGCGGACTGCTAGGTCTGATCGCACAGCCGGCAACGAATGGAGGTGGCTAGTTTCAACACATGCAAAAGCCCTGGCGATGGCGTCGAAGCGATCAACTGAATGAGTGTGCCGCACCTCCATTATATATAGGCATTCATCGCAGGCTCAACACTTGAGCCTCGCATGGATCCTAAAGCCCAAATTCTGTTCGGCCTGGATTCGAGTCCGGGTAGGATCACATCTGACTCATGAAGTCGGATCCGGTCTCACAGGTTCCTTCCCTTAAGCACGCAACCCCTTAGGTTCAAGTCGGCTTGGTCGCAGGTCGAATCACCTCTGATCCGCTCGGCTGGTAGCGGCTCCTAGTAAGGCATGCCAACCACCAAGTAGACAATGAAGACAGTTCACCAACCTATACAACATGTCACACTTCTGTCCCCTTTGCCACGTGATATATGTTGTCGGGCTCAAGGTGAGTCTGTCATCCTTGTGCTAGCTCAACCTCTTTCTCGTTCCAGTGATGCCGACCACAAAACGGATTATCTCATAATCCTTGTCGCATGGCCATGCTTATCTTGGTCGGATCACACGAGGGCCCAAGGTATATCTCTCCTGATCGGAGGGGAAAATCCCATCTTGATCGACGATGTCTCGCAAGATGGGTCTAGACAATCCCGAAACCTACCTTTATAACTACCCAGTTACAGAGTAGCATTTGGTCAGCCCAAAGCAGGTATGCCACCATCCCAAGTACATGCGCCAGCTCAGGTCTTAGGGCATAGAATATATGTTGTACTCAGGACTCACAGATGACCCATCACTCTGTCTCATAGTCGGGTCTGTCCGACTCGGACCTTATCTGGACTCGGATCCGACTATGTTTCCGGGGTGTATCGAGTATGGCGAGTCATGAGCTTCCTGTAGTATCAACTTCCTGATCTCGGCATTATTGGGCACATAAACAAGGTCCTCAAACCACAAGGTGTCGTGCTCATCTTCACGAAAACCTTTGGCTTTTCCTTTGCTCATTTTCTCATTTATTTCAGCAATTTATTTGTCATCCTTCTGTGCTTCTCGAATCTTTCCCAATAATGTTGACTGAACTTCCATCGTTGCAACAAAACCTCTAGGAACAATCTCCAAATGAAGTTCCCTGAGATCCTCTGCTAACTCCTTTGGCAATTCCCCGCTTACGAGGGTATTTATATAACTCTTCCAGCTCAAAGCGTCTGCTACGACATTGGCCTTGCCTGGATGATAATGCAACTTCATATCATAATCCTTTATGATCTCCAACCATCTCCTCTGCCTGAGGTTCATCTTCTTCTATGTGAAAATGTACTTCAAACTCTTATGATCCGTGTACACATCACAATGGTTTCCAAAAAGAAAGTGTCTCCAGGTCTTGAGTGCATGCACTATAGCTGCTAACTCTAAATCACGCGTGGCGTAATTCAACTCATGCGGTCGAAGTTGTCGCGAGGCATATGAAACAACTCTTCCGTCCTGTATTAGTACTCCTCCAAGTCCTAAGCGAGAGGCGTCGCAATACACTTGGAAATCCTTGCGTATATCCGGCAAAATCAGCACTGGGCTGTGGTTAGACGTTTCTTCAACTGCTGGAAACTTGCTTCACATTCTTCAGTCCAATGGAACTTGGTGTCCTTCTTCAACAACGCTGCCATGGGCTTCGCAATCTTAGAAAGATTCTCAATGAATCTCCGGTAATATCCCGCGAGTCCAAGAAAACTGCGTATCTCTCCAACTGAGGTGGGTGCCAACCATTCAGTGACTAACTTAACTTTGGTGGGGTCTACTACTATACCTTCTCCTGATATAACATGTCCAAGGAATCCAACTTCCTTCAACCAAAATTCACATTTGCTGAATTTAGCGTATAGCTGGTGTTCCCTGAGCTTCTCGAGAACTAAAAGCAAATGTTCCTTGTGCTCTTCTTCATTCTTCGAGTACACCAAAATATCATCAATGAACACCACAACGAACTTATCCAAGAACTCCATGAACACCTTATTCATCATACTCATGAAATAGGCAGGGGCATTAGTCAATCCAAATGACATAACCGTATACTCATACAACCCGTACCTTGTGGTGAAAGCTGTTTTTGGTATATACTTTTCTCGAATCTTCAACTGGTGGTATCCTGATCGAAGATCGATCTTGGAAAAGACTTTAGCTCCTTGCAGCTGGTCAAACAAATCATTGATCATCGGCGGTGGGTACTTGTTCTTGATCGTTACTTCATTCAATGCCCGATAATCAACAACCATTCTCAAAGACTTATCCTTCTTCTCAACCAAGAGCACGGGGGCTCCCCATGGTGACGAACTTCGTCGAATGTAACCTTTCTCCAATAACTCCTTAATCTGCTTCTTGATATCCTCCAGATCATTTGCGGGCATCTGGTATGGTCTCTTTGATATTGGTCCGGTGCCTGGCAATAACTCTATCAAAAACTCAATGTCTCGATCCGGGGGCATGCCTGGTAGTTCCTCTGGGAATGCATCTGGAAAATCCTTCACTACATGCACTTTCTCTTGAACAACTCCCGTGAGGAAATTTACGTGAGTCCTCTTTAGTACATGCCTGGATACATACTTAATCCTTTTTCCCTCCGGGGTAGTGAGCAGAATTGACTTGCTAGCACAATCAATGTTTCCTCCATAATTCGATAGCCAATCCATTCCCAATATCACATCCAATCCTTGGGATTCCAAAATTATTAGGTCTGAGGGGAAAACATGGCTGCCAATGGCTAAGGGTAACCGATCGAACCATCGGCTAGCCATATACTCTGCACCGGGTGAGCTCACTAGCAAAGGCGTCCTAAGGGCTAAGGTGGGTAACTTAAACTTGTCCAAAAATCCCCTTGAAAAGTATGAATGTGATGCACCAGTATCAAAAAGAACGAGAGCGGTAAATGACTTAACCAAAAACTTACCGATAACTACATCTGGCTGCTCTTCAACCTCCTCCATGTTTACGTGGTTCACTTGTCCCCTGTTGAAAGGGTTGGGCTTCTTCCGAGAGCTTCCATTTCCATTGCCATTATTCAACTCTGGACAATCATTGGTGTAGTGCCCAGTCTCCCCGCACTTGAAACAGGTAATGTGACTCTGGTCCTTCTTGGCAGGTGTGGCTGGGTTAGAGCGGTTCTGATTGCTGCCTGCTCCATTCCCGTTCCCATTCTTGGGGACACTGTGATTATGCAAACCTCCTCCATTGTGGGTATGGCCTCCATGGTTATGTGTATATCCTCCCGAGTTCGGGGTGAAACGGGGCTTCTGCTGAGCTCTAGAATTGTACTTCCCTTGTCCATACTTCCTCTTGCGGCTCTTAATCTGCTGCTGCTTCCCTACAATCATAAGAGCCTTATCTGCCAACTCCCGGTAGTTGTTAAATGTTTCCACCATTAATTGCATGCTCATCTCATCATTCAGCCATTCCATAAACTTCTCCAGCTTCGCGGCATCCGTGGCCGCATCATCAGGGGCATGGCGAGATAGCTTACTAAACTCATCTACGTACTGAGCCACGGTACGATTTCCCTGGCGCAGGTTGCAAAACTCACGCTTCTTCACGCTCATAGCTCCAGTTGAGACATGGGCTATGCGGAAAGCTTGCTGAAACTGCTCCCAAGTGACATTGGCTATAGGAAAAGTGGTTGTGTAATTTTCCCACCATGCGGTTGCGGGTCCATCCAATTGGTGTGCGGCACAATGCACCTTCTCAGCATCTGTGCAACCGGCAATGGTTAACTCCCTTCCAATCTTGCGTAGCCAGTCATCCGCAACTATGGGCTCAGTGCTACTAGAAAACACCAGCGGCTGTAACTTCAGAAAACGGGCTAAGTTGTCAACTGGAGGTGGTGGCGGTGGGTTGTTGTTGTTGTTTTTGTTATTGTTGTTGTTGTTATTGTTGCTCTGATTCTGAACTAGTAATTGCATCAGTGTATTTTGTTGCTGGATCAACTGAGTGAGCTCCGGTGGAAAGGCAAATCCGGGGTCACGTCTCGGAGGCATCTGATGGGTTTAGAGGGAAGAGATTAGAATAGAAAGTGGTCTAAGGAGAAAGCACTACCCATATGCACATGAGACAAACACAATCATATCACACCAAATCAATATCAAGCAAGGGCGTACAATCGATCTAACTATCGTTACAGTGCTCGGACTACTAATATATACATGGGGGAATACTACTAATCATATGGTGGTCTACTAGAAATTTTGATCAGTGGAAGACTCCATGATATCCACTCCAGCTTCGTCTTCATAGTCATCATCATTGCCATAGGGGTTGGAGTCGGTGTCGTCGATGATGATGTAGTCTTCAAAACGAATCTCCTTGGGTTCGTCGTCTTCTCCTCCTGGCGGGGGGTCTCCCATAAAAACTCCTAGCTTCCTTGTCAGGTCGTCATTCTTCTCCACAAGTATCGTCATTTCCTCCTCATATCCATCGCATCTAGACTTGAGTTCCTCTTCTAGCTCTGTGATCCTGGTCATCGCCTTCTTCAAATCTATCATGCTTGTGCACATCTGGTTCTCCTAGCGACGAATGTGATGATTTAACTCCTGGATAGATAGTGTCTTTAATGGTGCTGATCATCTCCCATTGCTCATCTCGGCGCCCACATATCTGGTAGATAGTGTCTTTAAGCTCCTTGTGATAAACTTCGCCGATGCGTCCCATGGCGATGTGGGCTGCCATGCTCTTTCCTAGACTCCAGGTTGGTGCATCAAAGGAAAATTCTATGGGCTCAGTGACTGGCGTGAATGTCCTTCCGGGAACTTGAACTCGAATCATCTAACGTTACTCTTCTGGTAGTGTGGAGGTGTAGGTCCCGGTGAAGCTTGGTATTCCAATGTTCAGGTACCTAGTGATTTCCTTCAAGTGTCGTCCAAAAGGTGTGTCTTCATCCGGCTGTGTAAACTTGTTCATTGAGTCTGCCATCCTAAAGAGTAGAAAATGGAGAGGAGGCAGGAATGAGTAGAGAGGAGTGACCTATGGCTCATCTTAGTGGTCGTGTCCTACGTTCAGCGTGTGCTCTGATACCATCTTGTAGCGACCCGACCTCAGATGGTCTAGTCTCTCTATTCAGTGTCATCCCTGGATCGCTAATGCCGACACACACAATATTCGAAGGATTTATAATAGAGTAGCAATCACACACTTATTACATCGAATGTCTCAAAAGAGAACTTCTTACAATAAATATGGCTTAAGGCCATCTAAGTAAGATAAGAACGGAAGGCTCGGAAGATAAAGTGAGTCCATCAACTCCAATGGCATAGCTGAGTGCACGACAAACGACCTAGCGCACCTTACTCCTCATCTGAAAACTCTGCAACATGATATGTTGCAGCCCGAAACGGGTCAGCACATGGAATATGCTGGCAATGTAACACAGTAGAGCAATGAACAGATAATGGCTACCACTATATGCATATTTGGCTGGTGGAGGCTCTATGGTTACAATGTTTTTGTGAAAAGCCAATTTTTCCCTACTACAAAGAAATATATTTTATTTAACTATCATGATAGTTGAAACATTAAGAATGGTACCCCCATCTCAATCCCAATTAAAATAATAATCAACCCCACAGATTAATTTAGAGTGATGAGATCAAATCAATAATTCAAGTACCAGATACTCAAGATGTCCATAACCAAGCACATGGCTAATCATGGTTAGTTTGTACACTCTGTAGAGGTTTGCGCACTTTTCCCCAAAAGACTCGATCTCCTCCGTTGGATTTCTCGCACTACATGGTGTTTGAGAAATGGATGACCGAGACACAGTCTTTCAGAAGCATTAACTCTAACCCCGGGTAGACAGTACCAACCTACATCCCCTACATCTGCTAGCCTACCACTGGAAGAGGTCATGCAACTTACTCCACTATGCTAGAGCCCATAATAGCTTGTGGATGCACACAGAAGTTTCTAGCATGAAAAATCTTACGATCCCTTTGAGCCTGGGTGGCGGACCATAGGAGGATCACACGGTATAACCCCGGGATCTCCTAGGACAACACTAGTATATCCCCAGGTGCCCAAACCAACAATCCACCCAGATGTGTATTAAAGTTGCCACCTTAAGTAGAACCATAAATTAAACATTCACATCTGTCATGAATGCACTCAAAACCAATCCACGTCTACGAGCATAGCATGGCAATTTAAGCATAACGTAGAAGTAACTCTCAAGGGTTTGATAATAAAAAGGGTAATAGGTTCTACCTCATCATCTACTTCCCAAAACCCACATGTTAATCACAACGTAATCATGAAATGTTTGAGGATTGAAACTAATGCATAAAAACTAGGTATGAGAAGTATGATCAAAGTGTTACTTGCCTTGCCGACGTTCTGCAAATCCTAGAGACTCGTAGTAGCACGCTTCACACTTCGGGAATTCTATCGCAACAAACAATAGCATACATAAGCAATCAAGAAAAAATGCACATGTAAAACTCAAATAAGAAGATTGGATCTGAAAACTCAACCGAAGAGATTCGATTTGCAAAAAGAATCTAATCAAACGGAGCAACGAAACTCAAACTACGAAAGAAACAAGATCCGTTTGCTAACCTGGACTAAAGTCAAATTTTACAGTACCAAAGTCTTGTTCAAGTTGGTTAAATAGAAAGAGGGCTTCGAGACGAAGATCTAGGCGCTTGTTTCACCCGATTTGGATAACCGAGCGAAAAGATAAACTAAAACGAAGATCGGGGCAGAAATCACGATCGAAAATAATCGCGGAAAAGCCCTGGAAAATAAAACGAGAGGAACAGGCTAATGAACGAACGTTCGCTGTCTGCGGTTAACTAATGAACAACGTTCGTTAAAACTAAAGTACGGACAAACGTCCGCTATTTAACTAAACGAAGAAAAACCGTTCTAAATAAAAAAATCTAGATCTAGGGTTTAAAAAAAACCAGCGGTTTTTCTCGAGAAAAACCGGACGACGGCGGCGGCGGCTACCTCGGCGGCGGCGACAGCGGACGGCGGGGGCGCGAGGCGGCGACGGTGGACGGCAGTGGCGTCGGCGGCGGCGCGACGACGACGGATCGGGGCGCGGCGCTAGGGTTAGGGCGCGGGGCGGCGGCTCGGGCCTCGGGGTCGCGGGCTGGCGGCTTATAAAGCCCGGCCGGAGGACTCCGGCTCGGGCACGGCCCGGTTAGGTCGGTGCATTTTTGAAAAAATATCCTAACACGGAAAAAATACTAAACAGAGTCCAAAAATCCTGAAATTAATTTTCACGGTCCTCTAATAATATTCCGGACAAAGTGAACATTTATTTGGGCCTCTAATGCAACTTTGAAAAACGCATAATTTTTCCTAATTCAAAGTAAAATAGCAACAAAAGTGCAAAAGAAATATTTATCTGATTTTTAATATTTTCCTCCAATATTCCCTGTATTTTGGAGAAGTCATATTATCTCCTCTCATATATTTTAATATGAAATATTTTTTGGAGAGAAAAATAATTAAAACCAAAGTGATCCTTGTTTCGACATTTGATAAAATTCAAATATGAAAAACATGAAATCCCCAACGCTCTCCGTGGGACCTTGAGTTGCTTAGAATTTCGAGGATCGCAAAGCAAAAATGCAGTAAAATATGATATGCATGAATGATCAATGTATAACATTCCAAATTGAAAATTTGGGATGTTACAAACCTACCCCCCTTAAGATGAATCTCGCCCTCGAGATTCGGGTTGACTAGAAAATAGGTGTGGGTGGTCTTTGCGTAGATCGTCATCTCATTCCCAGGTAGCTTCATCCTCGGTATGGTGGCTCCATTGAACTTTGCAAAACTTGATAACCTTGTTGCGTGTAACTCGGTTGGCAAACTCGAGAATCTTGATTGGTTTCTCCTCATAGGCCAGATCATTGTCCAACTAAATTGCTTCTAGGGGCATTGTATCTCTCAGAGGGATATCGACCATCTCTGAATGGCACTTCTTCAACTGGGAAACGTGAAACACATCATGAACTCCTGACAGTCCTTCGGGTAACTCCAACTTGTAGGCTACCTCTCCCATACGTTCCAAAACACGGTATGGTCCTACAAATCTCGGGGCTAACTTTCCCTTAACTCCAAAACGCTTAACTCCTCGGAGCGGTGACACACGAAGATATGCTCTGTCTCCGATTTCATAGACTACCTCCTTGCGTTTTGAGTCTGCATAGCTCTTCCGTCCGGACTGAGCTACCTTCAGTCTATCTCGAATCATTTTAACCTTCTCTTCGGACTCCTTGATCAAATCTGGTCCAAACAACTGGCGGTATCCAACTTCATCCCACATCAACAGTGTTCGGCATCTTCTTCCATACATGGCTTCAAACGGTGCCATCTTCAAACTGGCCTGGTAGCTGTTGTTGTATGAGAACTCCGCGTAAGGCAAATTATCGTCCCAGCTAGATCCATAATCTAGCGCACAAGCTCTCAACATGTCCTCCAGAATCTGATTGACTCTCTCGGTCTGTCCATCTGTCTGCAGATGAAAGGTTGTACTAAACTCTAGCCTTGTTCCCAAAGTCTGGTGCAACTGGTGCCAAAACTCTGAAGTAAACTATGTTCCTCTATCGGATACGATGGTCCTCGGAACTCCGTGTAGACATACGATCCTGGTCATATATATCTTGGCCAACTTCGCACTGGTATAGGTGGTTTTCACTAGGATAAAGTGAGCTACTTTGGTCAAGCGGTCCACTACTACCCAAATAGAATCATATCCCGATCGGGTCCTTGGTAATCTGGTGATAAAATCCATGCCAAGCTTATCCCACTTCCATTCGGGTATCGGCATAGGCTGCACTAATCCTACTAGCTTCTGATGTTCTGCCTTCACTCTCTGACATACATCACATATGGCTACATACTCGGCAATGTCCTTCTTCATTCTAGTCCACCAGAAACGCTCCTTCAAATCCAAATACATCTTGGTGTTTCCGGGGTGTATCGAGTGTGGTGAGTCATGAGCTTCCTGTAGTACCAACTTCCAGATCTCGACATTATTGGGCACATAAACACGGTCCTCAAACCACAAGGTGTCGTGCTCATCTTCACGAAAACCTTTGGCTTTTCCTTTGCTCATTTTCTCATTTATTTCAGCAATTTCTTTGTCATCCTTCTGTGCTTCTCGAATCTTTCCCAATAATGTTGACCGAACTTCCATCGTTGCAACAAAACCTCTAGGAACAATCTCCAAATGAAGTTCCCTGAGATCCTCTGCTAAGTCCTTTGGCAATTCCCCACTTACGAGGGTATTTATATAACTCTTCCGGCCCAAAGCGTTTGCTACGACATTGGCCTTGCCTGGATGATAATGCAACTTCATATCATAATCCTTTATGAGCTCCAAACATCTCCTCTGCCCGAGGTTCAGCTCCTTCTGTGTGAAAATGTACTTCAAACTCTTATGATCCATGTACACATCACAATGGTTTCCAATAAGAAAGTGTCTCCAAGTCTTGAGTGCATGCACTATAGCTGCTAACTCTACATCATGCTTGGCGTAATTCAACTGATGCGGTCGAAGTTGTCGTGAGTCATATGAAACAACTCTTCCGTCCTGCATTAGTACTCCTCCAAGTCCTAAGCGAGAGGCGTCGCAATACACTTGGAAAGCCTTGCGTGTATCCGACAGAATCATTACTGGGGCTGTGGTTAGACGTTTCTTCAACTCCTAGAAACTTGCTTCACATTATTCAGTCCAATGGAACTTGGTGTCCTTCTTCAACAACGCCATCATGGGCTTCGCAATCTTAGAAAAATTCTCAATGAATCTCCGGTAATATCCCGCGAGTCTAAGAAAACTGTGGATCTCTCCAACTGAGGTGGGTGCCAACCATTCAGTGACTAACTTAACCTTGGTGGGGTCTACTGCTATACCTTCTCCTAATATAACATGTCCAAGGAATCCAACTTCCTTCAACCAAAATTCACATTTGCTGAATTTAGCGTATAGCTGGTGTTCCCTGAGCTTCTCGAGAACTAAATGCAAATGTTCCTTGTGCTCTTCTTCATTCTTCGAGTACACCAAAATGTCATCAATGAGAACCAAAATGAACTTATCCAAGAACTCTATGAACACCTTATTCATCATACTCATGAAATAGGCAGGGGCGTTAGTCAACCCAAATGACATAACCGTATACTTATACATCCCGTACCTTGTGGTGAAAGCTGTTTTTCGTATATCCTTTTCTCGAATCTTCAACTGGTGGTATCCTGATCGAAGATCGATCTTGGAAAAGACTTTAGCTCCTTGCAGCTGGTCAAACAAATCATTGATCATCGGCAGTGGGTACTTTTTCTTGATCGTTACTTCATTCAATGCCCAATAATCAACAACCATTCTCAGAGACTTATCCTTCTTCTCAACCAAGAGCACCGGGGCTCCCCATGGTGACAAACTTCGTCGAATGTAACCTTTCTCCAATAACTCCTTAATCTGCTTCTTGATCTCCTCCAGATCATTTGCGGGCATCCGGTATGGTCTCTTCGATATTGGTGTGGTGCCTGGCAATAACTCTATCAAAAACTCAATGTCTCGATCCGGGGGCATGCGTGGTAGTTCCTCTGGGAATACATCTAGAAAATCCTTCACTACATGCACTTCCTCTTGAACAACTCCCGTGAGTCCTCTTTGGTACATGCCTGGATACATAATCCTTTTTCCCTCCGGGGTAGTGAGCAGAATTGACTTGCTAGCACAATCAATGTTTCCTACATACTTCGATAGCCAATCCATTCCCAAGGATCTCGGGTAGGGGGTCCCGAACTGTGTGTCTAGGCTGGATGGTAATAGGAGACAAGGGACACAATGTTTTACCCAGGTTCGGGCCCTCTTGATGGAGGTAAAACCCTATGTCCTGCTTGATTAATATTGATGATATGGGTAGTACAAGAGTAGATCTACCACGAGATCAAGGAGGCTAAACCCTAGAAGCTAGCCTATGGTATGATTGTTGTATCATGAAGTTGTCCTACGGACTAAAACCCTCCGGTTTATATAGACACCGGAGAGGGTTAGGGTTACACAAAGTCGGTTACAATGGTAGGAGATCTTGAATATCCACATCGCCAAGCTTGCCTTCCACGCCAAGGAAAGTCCCATCCGGACACGGGACGAAGTCTTCAATCTTGTATCTTCATAGTCCTGGAGTCCGGCTGAAGGTATAGTCCGGCTACCCGAACACCCCCTAATCCAGGACTCCCTCAGTAGCCCCTGAACCAGGCTTCAATGACGACGAGTCCGGCGCGCAGATTGTCTTCGGCATTGCAAGGCGGGTTCCTCCTCCAAATTCTTCATAAAAGTTTGTAAACACCAAGAGTAGTGTCCGGCTCTGCAAAATAAGCTTCCACGTATTGCCATAGAGAGAATAATATTAACACAAATCTAATCTGCTGACGTATTCCGCAGCGTGACATCACACTACGGCCAAGCCTTTATTCGAATCGTTTTCACTTTCCACCTCAGCGTGTTTTGCGAGGCGGTTTCCTTGGCACGTCTTGTCAAAGCAGAGATCGTGTCCCCTTTGTTTACGGGATTCTCGTTAATACGGACGTGGGTAACCCAACCGCGCCACTTATCACGGCGCTTGGGAGGCAAGCGAGTTTTACTAGGCTGGTGGGGACGCATAGTCGCATCCGCCCATATAAGGGGATAAGGATCCACCTTTTTACCTACGCCTTCTTCCTCCTTTGCCTATCCATCTTCTGCGCACCCGAGCTCCAGCGCCCAAGCCCGCACTTCCTACCTCAACCCTCTCCAACAATGTCCGGAGCGGGAGGCAAGTGGATGGTCTCCTCCGTCATGGAGGGCCATGTCAAAAGGTTAAGGAAGGCTGGATACTTGTCCAAAGACATCGCGCACCGGCTTCCTGAGGAGGGGCAGCTTCTCCCCACCCCAAGGCCCCATGAGAGGGTAGTATTTCTTCCCCACTTCCTCCGCGGACTGGGTTTTCCTCTCCACCCATTTGTCCGCGGGCTCATGTTCTACTATGGCCTAGATTTCCACGATCTGGCCCCGAACTTCATCCTCAATATCTCGGCGTTTATCGTCGTGTGCGAGGCTTTCCTCTGCATTCGCCCCCATTTCGGCCTCTGGCTCAAGACCTTCAACGTCAAGCCAAAGGTGGTGCGCGGCAACCAGGCGGAGTGCGGAGGTGCCATGGCGGGCAAAATTGCCAACGTCCTATGGCTCGAGGGCTCCTTTGTGGAGACCTTGAAGGGGTGGCAGTCAGGGTGGTTTTACATCACCGAGCCACGCGATCCGAAGTGGATCGCAGCCCCTGAATTCCGATCCGGACCCCCTACGCGGCTCACGTCCTGGAAGGAGAGCTTGTCGTGGGGCGACGAAGAAGAGTTGACCGGACTGCAAAAATGCATCCAGTCCCTGGTGAACAAGCAGCTCAAGCTTGTCAACGTAATCCAGGTCATGCTCGTCCGCCGGATCCTTCCGTGTCAAGAACGGGACTTCAATTTGTGGGAGTTCAACCCGGCGCAGCACCGAACTCTGAGCAGGCTCTTCGACACGACGTACGAAGATGTCTGGAGGGGGCTAACCAAAGGCGCCGAGGCTCCCACATCCGCCTCCGAAGACCGCGGATTCAGCTCGCAGCGTCCTGCTGGCGAGGTAAGATATTTCCATCTTTTACAGGATGTTAAGTTTTTTCATAGTTTGACTCTATGCGGGATCTAAACTCCCTCACCTTTGACAGGATTGGCGGGAGAAGTCCGGACAGATTAACTGTCCGGCTCCCTTGCCCGAAGACCCAGCCCCTGCTCTCCTAGAGAAGCTGCTGGTTCCGGCACCTTATGTGGTGCCGGAGAAGAAGGCCAAGAAGAAGAAGGCCACGGGGACTCGAAAGAGTTCCCGGCATATGGTGGTGTCGGACTCGTCGTCCGACGAGTCCGAGACGCACTCCTCCCGTGAAGCGAGGAGGAGGAAGAAGAAACCTCTCCCCCTCCAGCGGGGGGAGGAAAGAAGAGGAAGGCCGCCCCAGTAGGGGAGGCCGAGGGGTCCAAGAAGAGGAAAACCCCTCCGCCGGACTACGTCCCCGACGCCGACGAGGACGAAGAGGAGTGGCCGGACAGGGCCAAGCGTCCGGCGAGATCGTAAGTGTTCGGATACCAGAGTAACTCGTGATATTCCTTTTGTTGCACAGCTTTCCCTAATGTCGGATATAATCATGCAGTCCGCCCAAGGACGGGCTCGACGAGTCGTCGAGCGGCTCCCTGGATTCATCGGACGTGAATTCAGTTCCGCCCGCTGCTTCCCCCTGTGCTGCGGATGACGCCGAAGTGGCGTCGCGACAAGCTCCGGGGCGAGAGGAGGTGGTCCAGGAGGAGCCAGAGGCGACCTCCCGGACTCCAGGAGTGAAGGGGACAAGACCCCCCTGGGCTCCAAGTCCGGCTTTAAGCCGGACACTGCGCCGGAATCATCAACGGTTCCGGACCGCGGTAGGCGAACTCCTGCCAAGAGGAGCAAGCCTACTGAGCCGGCGTCCTCCGTCCAACCGGAGGCGCCGGACAATCTGCTGGAGGAGCTTAAGGGCGCCTCCATCGACGAGGAGCACCGTGCCATCATGAGTACGGTGGTCAGAAGGTTCGGTCCGCCAAAAGCGACTGACTGAAGCTTGTGCTAGCCTTCTAACAGGCTTCGAGGTAAGTAAAAATATGTAAAAATATTACCGCATAGACAGTAGCCCCTGATGCTCTGTTTGGCGTTCGGAAAGAAAAGCCGAATAGAGGATCTATTAAATATCGCAGGAGTCTAACTAAAAAGGAGTCAATATACGTATGCAGGCTTCGCTGCTAGCCACCGCCGCACTGACTGCGGAGGTGGGTGCCCTGAAGCAGGGCCTCGAGCGGACCGAGCAAGAGCTCGGCCTTGCCAAACGGCAGCTCGGAGGAGAAAGAAGGTAAGAGATACCTTATAGAAAAAATGCCTATAGAAGACGCAATTGCAAAAAATGACAGGAGTATACTGCTTATTGTAGGGGCCACAACTGAGGTGGTGGCGCACCCTCAAGCAGGCGCTTGTCCCGAGGCCGAGGAAGAAAGCGGCCACGGAGCGCGTGCCGAGCGGAGAAATTTGAGGCGCAGGTCGCGAGGTGCGGCGCAAGAAGCTTCAGGTTCTCATGCAAAAACATTGAGAGTGTTTGGAGCTCGACTTCGAAGACCGGCGAAGCGTCCGAGCCTTGCTGCGCCCTTAAAAACTGGCAAATCTGCCAAGGCGCGAAGCCCAGAAGGCCCTCCAGGAATTTGGATGCGGTTGAAAAGATAGCGGCGGGTAAGCATTCTATATGCAAAGCAGACATATAAAAGTAAACTACTTGTTACTTACCCGAATCCGGAGCTCTCCAGGGGCATTCGCAGATCTCTCCGCAGCGTTATCCGATGCGACGCATTTCTACCGAGCCCGAGGAAGGCAGCTCGACGTAGAAGGTGTTCTGGTCTCAGTATGCTGAGGCCGGACACCCTGTGCCCTTGAGCGACCAGCTGAAACAGCTGGTCGAGCTCCACAAGGTGGCCGAACAGGCCATGAAGGGCTTCATAGTTCAGCTGTGGACCGGAGAGGCCCTACCTGGGAGCTACTTCGGGCTGGTGCGGTGGCTGGTGGAGGCCTGTCCAAGGCTCGAGGTCATCAAGCGCTCCGTCTGCATCGAAGGTGCCCGTAGGGCCCTTGCCCGTGCAAAGGTGCACTGGGGTAAGCTGGACGGTGAGAAGCTTGTGAGGGACGGGCCGCCGCCGGGGAAGGAGCATCGCAAGCCCGAGAACTATTACAAGGTTATGCTTGCTGGCGGTGCCCGCCTTGTGCGGATGAATGTACCAAGGATGTAATTTTTGAATGAACTCGCTCGTGTTATCCTGTGCGCTGAAAACTTGTTCATATGCGCTAAGCAATGCTTGAATTTAAAATATTACTTTCTGTGCGGCCGTTTATCAAAAAATTGAGAGATGGCCAGTCGTCGGCTTCTGCCCCCATGCCACTAGTGCTGGGGTGTTCGGGATAAACCTGAGCGCTCTTTTTCCCATGATTGGGTCCGTCGAGGGAGGCGCTCAGCACGACGAACGAAGGCAATCAGACTATAATGCTTGAACACTCTCGACTTAGCCATGACTGTGTCGTATACATGCTCCTCGTACATTACTACCATAGAACTCTCATTAATTTTAAATTTGGCGACGACCTCAAACTGTCAGTGATATCTCTATCGGAACGTAGCACATCTGCAGTTCATATCGTGTGGCTATTGAGCAACCTGTGAGCGCTATCCACGCCTTGGCAGAAAGCACGCCGCTCCCGGACAATCACAACGCCCAATAGGCTTCTCCGGGCTCGATACCGCAGCTATCCTTACGCCGCCAATACGTCCGTACGTCTGCTCAAGAGGCCTCTCGAATAGAACACTCTACCTGCAACTCGTCGTCACCTTTACCAGGGCGAGCCTCCTCTCCTAGTGCTGACTTGCGACGATGGGGAAGTCACTCACCTCGTTGACCTGTCTTGCGCGATAGCGCTATCATGCCATCATGTGCTGCTCTCTATTTGAGCATCTTCTCCTCATTTCCTGACATGCAGCGTGTCTCTCCCTCTTGCCCAAAGCTCAACTGCGGGCGCCACCTAACCCGCAAGGCGTCGTAAAAACCTCGTCAAACAGCGTCCGGTCTCTCGACGTCTTCAGCGCATTAGTCAGTTTTAGCTTTCTCTACTGAGGTGCTCAGCCCAGCTCAACTGGGGCACAATCGCAGTAGTTCTCCTAGTGCTACCTTAGCCGATATAGCGGAACGTAAGGCACCAAAACATAGGAGCCGGGCAAACCCAACTATTGACCCAAATCATGATTCGGAGCCGATGCATATAGTGCTATAAGTTCGGGGTGCCGCACTTGTGAAAGTGTACGGACTTCTCACGCCATATTGATGGGTACTGAAGCCCCTGGCGTATTTTTGCCGTACCACAGTGTACGGATGCAACATGTTATTAATAAACATATATATAAAAAGAGGATAATGCAAAAAATAGACAAAAAGCTATGCATTGTTTATAGAAAGGCTGCTATGAAAGCGGAACGATACAAATAGTGCGATAAGCAAAAGAAATTGGACTATTTAACATGTCCTGGCCAGGGGCAGGCCGCGGAATTGTATTAAAAAACAGGTATACTGCTCGCAATAGAGACCACCTGGGAGTTCCATAATGCGGCGTGGCTTGTCTGCTTCCCTGGATCTTGCATCGTTTGTGGCGGCAGTTGAATTGCCGAAGGGCCCGAAGTATGGAGTCCTGAGAGTAAGAAAAAAAAGAAGGAATCCGGCAGCCCCTGGTGCGGTTTAAGCCGTATTTTGGCGTGCCGTGATAGTGCCCCTTCCCCTATGCCCATGGTATTTCAAGAGCGTAGTTATGTACGCGAAGCACTGGTTTCGCTATATCACGAGGGCTAGGGTTGGGGCCGCATTGCTACGCTAGCTCGGAACGTGCCAGGCGGTCTTGTTGTAGGGTACTCCGGGCGCGCTTGACAGTGTCCGGCTTTTTGAAGGCCGAACTGGAGAACTGCCTAGAGAGGCTGCTTTGTACTTCTGCTGCGAGCGCTGCCGTGTGCTCCTCCGTTCGGAGGGAGCGTTCAGTGTTCCCATTGACCGTGATTACTCCTCTAGGGCCTGGCATCTTGAGCTTGAGGTATGCATAGTGCGGTACCGCGTTGAATTTTGCGAATGCGGTTCGCCCGAGCAGTGCGTGATAGCCACTACGGAACGGGACTATGTCGAAGATTAACTCCTCGCTTCGGAAGTTATCCGGAGATCCGAAGACCACTTCCAGTGTAACTGAGCCTGTACAGTTGGCTTCTACACCTGGTATGACGCCTTTAAAGGTCGTTTTGGTGGGCTTGATCCTCGAGGGATCTATGCCCATCTTTCGCACTGTATCCTGGTAAAGCAGGTTCAGGCTGCTGCCGCCGTCCATGAGGACTCTTGTGAGATGAAATCCGTCAATGATTGGGTCTAGAACCAATGCGGCGAAGCCGCCGTGACGGATGCTAGTGGGGTGGTCCCTTCGATCAAAGGTGATCGGGCAGGAGGACCATGGGTTGAACTTTGGGGCGACCGGCTCCATCGCATATACGTCCCGTAACGCACGCTTCCGCTCCCTCTTGGGGATGTGGGTTGCGTATATCATGTTCACCGTCCGCACTTGCGGGGGGAAATCCCTTCTGTCCACTGTTGTTCGGCGGCCTGGGCTCCTCCTCGTCATCGCTATGCAGCCCCTTGTCTTTGTTTTCGGCTCTTAACTTGCCTGCCTGCTTGAACACCCAACAATCCCTGTTGGTGTGATTGGCTGGCTTTTCGGGGGTGCCATGTATCTGACACAAGCGGTCGAGTATTCGGTCCAAACTGGACGGGCCCTGAGTTTTTCTTTTGAATGGCTGTTTCTGTTGACCGGATTTGTAGCCTCGGAATCCGGCATTAACTGCCGTATCCTCGTTGCTGTCGCTGTTAACGCGGCGCTTTTGTTTGTTCCGACGCGACCTATCACTTTTGTCCTTGGTATTCGAATTACCAGTGTTCTTGGTTAAGTTGTTACTGCGAGCTAGCCAGCTGTCTTCTCCCGCGCAAAAGCGGGTCATGAGTGTCGTGAGGGCTGCCATAGATTTCGGCTTTTCCTGTCCCAGGTGCCGGGCCAGCCACTCGTCACGGATATTATGCTTGAAGGCCGCTAAGGCCTCTGCGTCCGGACAGTCGACTATCTGGTTTTTCTTTGTTAGGAACCGTGTCCAGAATTGCCTGGCCGATTCTTCTGGCTGCTGAATTATGTGGCTTAGGTCATCGGCGTCCGGTGGTCGCACATAAGTGCCCTGGAAGTTGTCAAGGAATGCGGCTTCCAGGTCCTCCCAAGAACCGATTGAGTTTGCTGGCAAGCTGTTAAGCCAATGCCGGGCCGGTCCCTTAAGTTTGAGTGGGAGGTATTTGATGGCGTGTAGATCATCGCCGCGGGCCATGTGGATATGAAGGAGATAATCCTCGATCCATACCGCAGGATCTGTTGTGCCATCGTACGATTCGATGTTTACGGGTTTGAAGCCCTCAGGGATTTTATGATCCATTACTTCATCTGTGAAGCATAGTGGGTGTGCGGCGCCTCTGTATTGGGCTATATCACGACGCAGCTCGAAGGAGCTTTGTCTGTTGAGTTCGGCCCGGCCGGATTCATTGCGTCCGGAGTGACGATCACCGTCACGTGCCGTGGGGCGCCTGCGCGATCCGTAGATCGATCTTGTTTGCCTTGCCTTGTCCTCCAGGATGTCGCGCAGGTCGGGCGCATTTTCCCGTGCCTTAGTATGCTTGACGCGGTGCCGGGGCATGGCTTGAGTGGAGGGCCAAGAGGCCTCTCTGTCGCGGCCACGAGGTGGCCGGTCGGCCATGTCATGCGCTGGTGATGTAGGTGCTTCCTCCTCTAGTCGGGGTAGCAGCCTGCGCTTTGGGTAACTCTTGGAGGGGCGTTCGAGTTCATACTCTTCGGCCGCAAGGACTTCAGTCCATCTGTCAGCTAGCAAATCCTGATCAGCTCTAAGCTGTTGCCGCTTTTTCTTGAGGCTGCTTGCCGTGGCCATGAGCCTGCGTTTAAAACGCTCTTGTTCGGCAAGATCCTCTGGCACGACGAACTCGTCGTCGTCGAGGCTTGCCTCGTCTTCGGAGGGAGGCGTATAATTATCGTCCTCAACCTCTTGGTCCGCCGCCCTCTCGTGAGGGCTGGCTTCTCTGTCCTCCTGTGCTGAATCTTGCTGGAGGGGGTGTTCTTCGGCGCTATCCGGAGTAGTATTATCTCCCGTGCCGGAATCACCGTTTTTGCTTTGGCGGGATTTAGAGCGGCGCCGCTGACGCCGGCGCTTGGGCTGTTTCTTAGAGGTATCGTCCACCGCTGTTCCATCGCCATCTCCATCCTTTGGAGTGTCCACCATATATATGTCATATGACGAGGTGGCCTTCCAACGCCCTACAGGTGCTGGTTCTTGTTCGTCTCCTGCATCGTCGTCCATGCCGTCGATGTCTTCGGAGTCGAAGTCAAGCATGTCGGTTAAGTCGTCGACAGTGGCTACGAAGTGGGTGGTGGGTGGGTTTTGAATTTCTTCATCGTCCGTATCCCAACCTTGCTGACCGTAGTCCGGCCAGGGCTCTCCTGATAAAGAGAGAGACTTTAGAGAATTCAGGATGTCGCCGAAGGGCGAGTGCTGAAAGATGTCCGCGGCGGTGAACTCCATTATCGGCGCCCAATCGGATTCGATCGGCAGGGCGCGGGGGGCTCGGAGTTCGGAGAGGAATCCGGCTCCTCGGAGTCACGGGCCATGCGGAGTGCGGGGCTGGAGTTCGGCTCGATCGCCTCTGAGATCGCAGCCCCTGAGGCAGCGTCCAACCGCTGATCCTCGATTCGGCGCAGTGGCTCCGAATCAATGGTCGGAACCGATGCGTGTGCGGCCTCCAAGGCGCTGTTCGGCGGCAGAGCTATATCATGCCCATCGAGACAGTGCGGCAGCGCTTGGCTGTGGCTCGAATCCGTCGAAGATCAAGTCCCCGCGGATGTCAGCCGTGTAGTTTAGGCTTCCAAACCTGACCTGATGGCCAGGGGCGTAACTTTCGATCTGCTCAAGGTGACCAAGCGAGTTGGCCCGCAGTGCGAAGCCGCCGAAGACGAAGATCTGTCCGGGGAGAAAAGTCTCACCCTGGACTGCATCGTGGTTGATGATCGAAGAAGCCATCGGGCCTGAAAGCGATGACACAGAGGAACTCTCAATGAAAGCACCAATGTCGGTGTCAAAACCGGCGGATCTCGGGTAGGGGGTCCCGAACTGTGCGTCTAGGCCGGATGGTAACAGGAGACAAGGGACACAATGTTTTACCCAGGTTCGGGCCCTCTTGATGGAGGTAAAACCCTACGTCCTGCTTGATTAATATTGATGATATGGGTAGTACAAGAGTAGATCTACCACGAGATCAGGAGAGGCTAAACCCTAGAAGCTAGCCTATGGTATGATTGTTTGTATTGTTGTCCTACGGACTAAAACCCTCCGGTTTATATAGACACCGGAGAGGTTAGGGTTACACAAGTCGGTTACAATGGTAGGAGATCTTGAATATCCACATCGCCAAGCTTGCCTTCCACGCCAAGGAAAGTCCCATCCGGACACGGGACTTACTAAACTCATCTACGTACTGAGCCACACTACGATTTCCCTGGCGCAGGTTGCAAAACTCACGCTTCTTCACGCTCATAGCTCCAGTTGAGACATGGGTTGTGCGGAAAGCTTGCTGAAACTGCTCCCAAGTGACATTGGCTATAGGAAAAGTGGTTGTGTAATTTTCCCACCATGCGCCTGCGGGTCCATCCAATTGGTGTGCGGCACAATGCACCTTCTCAGCATCTGTGCAACCGGCAGTGGTTAACTCCCTTCCAATCTTGCGTAGCCAGTCATCCGCAACTATGGGCTCAGTGCTACTGGAAAACACCGGCGGCTGTAACCTCAGAAAACAGGCTAAGTTGTCAACTGGAGGTGGTGGCGGTGGGTTGTTGTTATTGTTGCTGTTGTTGTTGCCCTGATTCTGAACTAGTAACTGCATCAGTGTATTCTGCTGCTGGATCAACTGAGTGAGCTCCGGTGGACAGGCAAATCTAGGGTCACGTCTCGGAGGCATCTGATGGGTTTAGAGGGGAGAGATTAGAATAGAAAGTGGTCTAAGGAGAAAGCACTACCCATATGCACATGAGACAAACACAATAATATCACACCAAATCAATATCAAGCAAGGGCATACAATCGATCTAACTATCGTTACGGTGCTCGGACTACTAATATATACATGGGGAATACTACTAATCATATGGTGGTCTACTAGAAATTTTGATCGGTGGAAGACACCATGATATCCACTCCAGCTTCGTCTTCATAGTCATCATCACTACCATAGGGGTTGGAGTCAGTGTCATCGATGATGATGTAGTCTTTAGAACGAATATCCTTGGGTTCATCGTCTTCTCCTCCTGGCGCGGGGTCTCCCATAAAAACTCCTAGCTTCCTTGTCAGGTCGTCATTCTTCTCCACAAGTATCATCATTTCCTCCTCATATCCATCGCGTGTAGACTCGAGTTCCTCTTCTAGCTCTGTGATCCTGGTCATCACCTTCTTCGAATCTATCATGCTTGCGCACATCTGGTTCTCCTGGCGACGAATGTGATGATTTAACTCCTGGATGAAGGCTGCAACGGACATGTCCTTCCTGGTGCTGATCATCTCCCATTGCTCATCTCGGTGCCCGCATATCTGTAGATAGTGTCTTTAAGCTCCTTGTGATAAACTTCGCCGATGCGTTCCATGGAGATGTGGGCTGCCATGCTCTTTCCTAGACTCCAGGTTGGTGCATCAAAGGAAAATTCTATGGGCTCCGTGACCGGCGTGAATGTCCTTCCTGGAACTTGAACTCGAATCATCCAACGTTCCTCTTCTGGTAGTGTGGCGGTGTAGGTCCCGGTGAAGCTTGGTATTCCAATGTTCAGGTACCTAGTGACTTGCTTCAAGTGTCATCCAAAAGGTGTGTCTTCATCCGGCTCTGTAAACTTGTTCCTTGAGTCCGCCATCCTAAAGAGTAGAAAATGGAGAGATGACAGGAATGAGTAGAGAGGAGTGACCTATGGCTCATCTTAGTGGTCGTGTCCTACATTCAGGGTGTGCTCTGATACCATCTTGTAGCGACCCGACCTCAGATGGTCAAGTCTCTCTGTTCAGTGTCATCCCTGGATCGGTAATGCTGACACACACAATACTCGAAGGATTTATAACAGAGTAGCAATCACACACTTATTACATCGAATGTCTCAAAAGAGAACTTCTTACAATAAATATGGCTTAAGGCCATCTAAGTAAGATAACAGCGGAAGGCTTGGAAGATAAAGTGAGTCCATCAACTCCAACGGCATAGCTGAGTGCACGACAAATGACCTAGCGCACCTTACGCCTTGTCTGAAAAGTCTACAACATGATGTGTGATACGTCCCCAACGTATCTATAATTTTTGATTGTTCCATGCAATATTATCTACTGTTTTGGGTAATACTGGGCTTTATTTTCCACTTTTATATTATTTTTGGGACTAACCTATTAACCGGAGGCCCAGCCCAGATTTGTTGTTTTATGCCTATTTCAGTGTTTCGAAGAAAAGGAATATCAAATGGAGTCGCAACAGAACGAAATCAACTGGAGAAGTTATTTTTGGATGGAAACCTACCGGACGGACTTGGACCCTATGTCAGAAGATGAAGGAGGAGCTCACGAGGGTAGGGGCGCGCCCACCCCCCTGGGGCACGCCCCCCGCCTCATGCCCCCCCCTTCGGTCCACCGACATACTCCTTTCACCCATATATACCCACGTATCCTAAAACTTCTAGAACGGAGTTAGATCGGGAGTTCCGCCGCTAGAAGCCTTCGTAGCCACCGAAAACCAATCTAGACCCGTTCCGGCACCCTGCCGGAGGGGGCAATCCTTCTCCGGTGGCCATCTTCATCATCCCGGTGATCTCCATGACGAGGAGGGAGTAGTTCTCCCTCGGTGCTGAGGGTATGTACCAGTAGCTATGTGTTTGATCTCTCTCTCTCTCTCTCTCGTGTTCTTGATTTGGCACGATCTTGATGTATCGCGAGCTTTGCTATTATAGTTGGATCTTATGTTTCTCCTCCCCCTCTACTCTCTTGTAATGGATTGAGTTTCCCCTTTGAAGTTATCTTATCGGATTGAGTCTTTAAAGATTTGAGAACACTTGATGTATGTCTTGCCGTGGATATCTGTGGTGACAATGGGATATCACGTGATTCACTAGATGTATGTTTTGGTGATCAACTTGCGGGTTCCGCCCATGAACCTATGCATAGGGGTTGGCACACGTTTTCGTCGTGATTCTTCGGTAGAAACTTTGGGGCACTCTTTGGTGTTCTATGTGTTGGTTGAATAGATGAATCTGAGATTGTGTGATGCATATCGTATAATCATACCCACGGATACTTGAGGTGACATTGGAGTATCTAGGTGACATTAGGGTTTTGGTTGATTTGTATCTTAAGGTGTTATTCTAGTATGAACTGTAGGGCTGTTTGTGACACTTATAGGAATAGCCCAACGGATTGATTGGAAAGAATAACTTTGAGGTGGTTTCGTACCCGACCATAATCTCTTTGTTTGTTCTCCGCTATTAGTGACTTTGGAGTGACTCTTTGTTGCATGTTGAGGGATAGTTATGTGATCCAATTATGTTATCATTGCTGAGGGAACTTACACTAGCGAAAGTATGAACCCTAGGCCTTATTTCCACGCATTGCAATACCATTTACGCTCACTTTTATCATTAGTTACCTTGCTGTTTTTATAATTTCAGATTACAAATACCTTTATCTACCATCCATATTGCACTTGTATCACCATCTCTTCGCCATATTTACCATTGTATTGGGTGTGTTGGGGACACAAGAGACTCTTTGTTATTTGCTTGCAGGGTTGCTTGAGAGAGACCATCTTCATCCTACGCCTCCTACGGATTGATAAACCTTAGGTCATCCACTTGAGGGAAATTTGCTACTGTCCTACAAACCTCTGCACTTGGAGGCCCAACAACGTCTACAAGAAGAAGGTTGTGTAGTAGACATCAATGTGTTGCAGCCCGAAATGGGTCAACACATGGAATATGATGGCAATGTAACACAGTAGAGCAATGAACAGATAATGGCTACCACTATATGCATATTTGGCTGGTGGAGGCTCTATGGTTACAATGTTTTTGCGAAAAGCCAATTTTTCCCTACTACAAAGGAATATATTTTATTTAACTATCATGATAGTTGAAACATTGAGAATGGTACCCCCATCTCAATCCCAATTAAAATAATTATCAACCCCACAGATTAATTTAGAGTGATGAGATCAAATCAATAATTCAAGTACCAGATACTCAAGATGTCCATAACCGGGGACACGGCTAATCATGATTAGTTTGTACACTCTGTAGAGGTTTGCGCACTTTTCCCCACAAGACTCGATCTCCTCCATTGGATTTCTCGCACTACATGGTGTTTGAGAAACGGGTGACCGAGACACAGTCTTTCAAAAGCATTAACTCTAACCCTGGGTAGACAGTACCAACCTACATCCCCTACATCTGCTAGCCTACCACTGGAAGAGGTCATGCAACTTACTCCACTATGCTAGAGCCCATAATAGCTTGTGGTTGCACACAAAAGTTTCTAGCCTGAAAAATCTTATGATCCCTTTGAGCCTGGGTGGCGGACCATAGGAGGATCACACGGTATAACCCCGGGATCTCCTAGGACAACACTAGTATATCCCCAGGTGCCCAAACCAACAATCCACCCAGATGTGTATTAAAGTTGCCACCTTAAGTTGAACCATAAATTAAAGACTCACATCTGTCATGAATACACTCAAACCCAATCCACGTCTACGAGCATATCATGGCAATTTAAGCATAACGTAGAAGTAACTCCCAAGGGTTTGATAATAAAAAGGGTAATAGGTTCTACCTCATCATCTACTTCCCAAAACCCACATGTTAATCACAACCTAATCACGCAATGTTTGAGGATTGAAACTAATGCATAAAAACTGGGTATGAGAAGTATGATCAAAGTGTTACTTGCCTTGCTGACGTTGTGCAAATCCTAGAGACTCGTAGTAGCACGCTTCGCACTCCGGGAATTCTATCGCAACAAACAATAGTATACATAAGCAATCAAGCAAAAATGCACAGGTAAAACTCAAATAAGAAGATCGAATCTGAAAACTCAATTGAAGAGATTCGATTTGCAAAAAGAATCAAATCAAACGGAGCAACGAACTATGAAAGAAACAAGATCCGTTTGCTAACCTGGATTAAAGTCAAATTTTACAGTACCAAAATCTTGTTCAAGTTGGTTAAACAGAAAGAGGGCTTCGAGATGAAGATCTAGGCGCTTGTTTCATCTGATTTGGATAACCGAGCGAAAAGATAAACTAAAACGAAGATCAGGGCAGAAATCGTGATCGAAAATAATCGCGGAAAAGCCCTGGGAAATAAAACGAGACGAACAGGCTAACAAACGAACATTCGCTGTCCGCGGTTAACTGACGAACAACGTTCATTAAAACGAACGTACGGAAAACATCCGCTATTTAACTAAACCGAAGAAAAACCGATCTAAATGAAAAATCTAGATCTAGGGTTTCGAAAGAAAAAAACCAGCGGTTTTTCTCGAGAAAAATCGGACGGCGGTGGCGGCGGCTACCTCGGCGGCGGCGACAGCGGACGGCGGGGGCGCGAGGCGGCGACGGTGGACGGCAGTGGCGTCGGCGGCGGCGCGACGACGACGGATCGGGGCGCGGCGCTAGGGTTAGGGCGCGGGGCGGCAGCTTGGGCCTCGGGGTCACGGGCTGGCGGCTTATAAAGCCCTGGCCGGAGGACTCCGGCTCGGGTACGGCCCGGTTAGGTCGGTGCATTTTTTAAAATATCCTGACACGGAAAAAAAATAAAAAAAAATACTAAATGGAGTCCAAATATCCTGAAATAAATTTTCACGGTCTTCTAATAATATTCCGGACAAAGAGAACATTTATTTGGGCCTCTAATGCAATTTTGAAAAGCAAATATTTTTTCCTAATGCAAATTAAAATAGCAACAAAAGTCCAAAAGAAATATTTATTTGATTTTTAATATTTTTCCTCCAATATTCCCTTTATTTTGGAGAAGTCATATTATCTCCTCTCATATATTTTAATATGAAATATTTTCCGGAGAGAAAAATAATTAAAACCAAAGTGATCCTTGTTTCGACATTTGATAAAATTCAAATATGAAAAACATGAAATCCCCAACTCTCTCCGTGGGTCCTTGAGTTGCTTAGAATTTTGAGGGTCGAAAAGCAAAAATGTAGTAAAATATGATATGCATGAATGATCTATGTATAACATTCCAAATTGAAAATTGGGATGTTACAGATGCCGACCACAAAACGGATTATCTCATAATCCTTGTTGCATGGCCATGCTTATCTTGGTTGGATCACACGAGGGCCCAAAGTTTATCTCTCCTGATCGGAGGGGAAAATCCCATCTTGATCGACGATGTCTCGCAAGATGGGTCTAGACAATCCCGAAGCCTACCTTTATAACTACCCAGTTATAGAGTAGCATTTGGTCAGCCCAAAGCAGGTATGCCACCATCCCAAGTACATGCGCCAGCTCAGGTCTTAGGGCATAGAACATATGTTGTACTCAGGACTCACAGATGACCTATCACTGCGTCTCATAGTCGGGTCTGTCCGACTCGGACCTTATCTGGACTTGGATCCAACTATGTCGAATCTGACCAGATCCTTATGAGTCCATATTATATGGCTAGCATCCAATGCTCCATGGCTATTGCGACCGAGCCATCCATCGTGTCATACGCTAGTCTAGTTGGTTGCGCGTGCACACAGCCCTTTCGACTAGGGACTTTTTTGGACAGTCCTTATACAATTGTAGTCCCAAAAACAAGTCATGTACTTGTTGATACACATCATTGATAATGTCCAAGGACTATATTTATTCATAAACACATAGGAAGTATCATCATACATGATTACCTCTAGGGCATATCTCCAACAGTGGTCCCGTCGCCCAGTGGTATGGCGCGGGGAACCACACCCCGCCATTACCAGCCATGCAATTGCGAGCGCCCTCTGGCTGGTATAAGAGGGAAGCACGTGAGGCTTCTCTCACTCAACCTAGTGCTTCTCCTCCCTCAAGCTTCCTTCCTCCTTCTCCATTCTCATGGCACCCAACACTGCAGCAACTCCCGCGTCTTGCAGCTGCTTCCTCCATCGCCCCTCCACTCCCACCATTTTTGAAGAGATGGACTCATCCTCCCAAGTCCGTCAAGCACCATCCAAGGTGGCGAAGCCCCCTCATCAGGTCTGCGTGGCATTGTACTTGGCAACGATGACGCCTATCAGGCCTGCTGAATCACGATGTGGTGGCGAGAATGGCCCCTAGGGCCGCAGTGGTACCAAAGGGCAGAACGCCCGCGCGATGCTGCCCGATCCTAGTTTTTTTTTGCATGGAAGGAGCTCTAAGAAGCCCGGGAGCATGCTCGGGCTACGCCCTCACTCGACAAGCTGATGAAAATGGAGATCCACGAGCTGGAGCGACAAGAGGCGGCCGAGCTCTACTTCCCAGCGATCTGCATCGTCCATGGCGCCACCCCCGCAGAGCACGAGGCAGTGATGCATGTGAGCCTTCCGGTGGAGCCACTAGAGATCTTCTATCGGACAACCCAAGAGGCGCGCTCAGCGAACCCTATCAGGTAGGGTTACTAGGAGTGCATCCTCATGGACATGCCTCCCATCGTTCCCCCATAAGCGAGTGATCCATACTCCTCTTGGTGCACCTAGAAGGGCCCGAAGTGGTATGATGCCCTTGGGGGCGTTGGCTGTTGGGGAACGTAGTAATTTCAAAAAAATTCCTAGGCACACACAGGATCACGGTGATGAATAGCAATGAGAGGGGAGCGTGTGTCCACGTACCCTCGTAGACCGAATGTGGACGCGTTAGCAGAACGCGGTTGATGTAGTCGTACGTCTTCACGATCCAACCGATCCAAGTACCGAACGCATGGCACCTCCAAGTTCTGCACACGTTCAACTCAATGACATCCCACGAGCTCCGATCCAGCAAAGCTTCACAAGAGAGTTTCATCAGCACGACGGTGTGGTGATGGTGATGATGTTGCTACCGATGCAGGGCTTCGCCTAAGCACCGCTACGATATAACCGAGGTGGAATATGGTGGAGGGGGGCACCGCACACGGCTGGAATACATCAACAAATCAACTTGTGTGTTCTAGGGTGCCCCCTGCCCCCATATATAAAGGAGCAAGGGGGGAGGCGGCCGGCCAGGAGGAGGGCGCACCAGGAGGGGAGTCCTACTCCCACCGGGAGTAGGACTCCTCCTTTTCCTTGTTGGAGTAGGAGAGGGAAGGAAGGGAGAGAGAGGAGGAGAACGAAAAAGGGGGGCGCTGCCCCCCTCCTTGTCCAATTCGGACTAGAGGGGGAGGGGCGCGGATGCCCTGGCCGCCCCTCCTCTTCTCCCACTAAGGCCCATGAGGCCCAATTAACTCCCCGGGGGGTTCCGGTAACCCCCCGGTACTCTGGTTTTTATCCGAAACCACTCAGAACACTTCTGGTGTCCGAATATAGTCGTCCAATATATCGATCTTTACGTCTCGACCATTTCGAGACTCCTCTTCATGCCCGTGATCATATCCGGGACTCCGAACTACCTTCGGTACATCAAAACACAAAAACTCATAATACCGATCGTCATCAAACTTTAAGCGTGCGGACCCTACGGGTTCGAGAACTATGTAGACATGACCGAGACATGTCTCCGGTCAATAACCAATAGCGGAACCTGGATGCTCATATTGACTCCTACACATTCTATGAAGATCTTTATCGGTCAAACCACATAACAAGATACGTTGTTCCCTTTGTCATTTGTATGTTACTTGCCCGAGATTCGATCGTCAGTATCTTAATACCTAGTTCAATCTCGTTACCGGCAAGTCTCTTTACTCGTTCCGTAAATGCATCATCTCGCAACTAACTCATTAGTCACATTGCTTGCAAGGCTTATATTGATGTGCATTAACGAGAGGGCCCAGAGATACCTCTCCGACAATCGGAGTGACAAATCCTAATCTCGAAATACGCCAACTCAACAAGTACCTTCGAGACACCTGTATAGCACTTTATATAATCACCCAGTTATGTTGTGACATTTGGTAGCACACAAAGTGTTCTCCGGTAAACGGGAGTTGCATAATCTCATAGTCATAGGAACATGTATAAGTCATGAAGAAAGCAATGGCAACAAACTAAACGATCAAGTGCTAAGCTAATGGAATGGGTCAAGTCAATCACATCATTCTCCTAATGATGTGATCCCATTAATCAAATGACAACTCATGTCTATGGCTAGGAAACATAACCATGTTTGATCAACGAGCTAGTCAAGTAGAGGCATACTAGTGACACTCTGTTTGTATATGTATTCACACATGTATTATGTTTCCGGTTAATACAATTCTAGCATGAATAATAAACATTTATCATGATATAAGGAAATAAATAATAACTTTATTATTGCCTCTAGGGCATATTTCCTTCAGTCTCCCACTTGCATTAGAGTCAATAATCTAGATTACACAGTAATGATTCTAACACCCATGGAGCCTTGGTGTTGATCATGTTTTGCTCGTGGAAGAGGCTTAGTCAATGGGTCTGCAACATTCAGATCCGTATGTATTTTGCAAA
The DNA here is from genome assembly GCF_003073215.2 of Triticum urartu. Classification (NCBI taxonomy): domain Eukaryota; kingdom Viridiplantae; phylum Streptophyta; class Magnoliopsida; order Poales; family Poaceae; genus Triticum; species Triticum urartu. The sequence continues at coordinate 140,873,680 of NC_053025.1, forward strand.
TCTCTATGTCTCCCACCTAGATTTGATCCCGGATGGAGTTGAAGCGTCTCTTGATGTGTTTGGTTCTTTTGTGAAATCTGGATTCCTTTGCCAAGGCAATTGCACCAGTATTGTCACAAAAGATTTTCATTGGACCCGATGCACTAGGTATGACACCTAGATCGGATATGAACTCCTTCATCCGACTCCTTCATTCGTTGCTTCCGAAGCAGCAATGTACTCCGCTTCACATGTAGATCCCGCCATGATGCTCTGTTTAGAACTGCTCCAACTGAAAGCTCCACCGTTCAATATAAACACCTATCCGGTTTGCGATTTAGAATCGTCCGGATTAGTGTCAAAGCTTGCATCAACGTAACCATTTACGATGAGCTCTTTGTCACCTCCATAAACAAGAAACATATCCTTAGTCCTTTTCAGGTATTTCAGGATGTTCTTGACCGCTGTCCAGTGATCCACTCCTGGATTACTTTTGTACCTCCCTAATAAACTAATAGCAAGGCACACATCAGGTCTAGTACACAACATTGCATACATGATAGAGCCTATGGCTGAAGCATAGGGAACATCTTTCATTTTCTCTCTATCTTCTGCAGTGGTCGGGCATCGAGTCTTACACAACTTCACAGCTTGTAATATAGGCAAGAACCCTTTCTTTGCCTGATCCATTTTGAACTTCTTCAAAACTTTGTCAAGGTATGTGCTTTGTGAAAGTCCAATTAAGCGTCTTGATCTATCTCTATAGATCTTGATGCCCAATATGTAAGCAGCTTCACCGAGGTCCTTCATTGAAAAACTCTTATTCAAGTATCCTTTTGTGCTACCAGAAATTCTATATCATTTCCAATCAACAATATGTCATCCACATATAATATTAGAAACGCGACAGAGCTGCCACTCACTTTCTTGTAAATACATGCTTCTCCAAAAGTATGTATAAAACCATATGCTTTGATCACACTATCAAAGCGTTTATTCCAACTCCAAGATGCTTGCACCAGTCCATAAATGGATTGCTGGAGCTTGCATACTTTGTTGGCACCTTTTGGATCGATAAAACCTTCAGGTTGCATCATATACAACTCTTCTTCCAGAAATCCATTCAGGAATGCATTCTTTACATCCATTTGCCAAATTTCATAATCATAAAATGCGGCAATAGCTAACATGATTCGGACGGACTTAAGCATCGCTACTGGTGAGAAGGTCTCATCGTAGTCAACTCCTTGAACTTGTCGAAAACCTTTCGCAACAAGTCGAGCTTTGTAGACAGTAACATTACCATCAGCGTATGTCTTCTTCTTGAAGATCCATTTATTCTCGATGGCTTGCCGATCATCGGGCAAGTCAACCAAAGTCCACACTTTGTTCTCATACATGGATCCCATCTCAGATTTCATGGCCTCAAGCCATTTTGCGGAATCTAGGCTCATCATCGCTTCCTCATAGTTCGTAGGTTCGTCATGGTCTAGCAACATGACCTCCAGAACAGGATTACCATACCACTCTGGTGCGGATCTTACTCTGGTTGACCTATAAGGTTCGGTAGTAACTTGATCTGATGTTTCATGATCATCATCATTAGCTTCCTCACTAATTGGTGTAGGTGTCACAGGAACCGGTTTCTGTGACGAACTACTTTCTAATAAGGGAGCAGGTATAGTTACCTCATCAATTTCTACTTTCCTCCACTCACTTCTTTCGAGAGAAACTCCTTCTCTAGAAAGGATCCATTCTTAGCAACGAATGTCTTGCCTTCGGATCTGTTATAGAAGGTGTACCCAACAGTTTCCTTTGGGTATCCTATGAAGACACATTTCTCTGATTTGGGTTCGAGCTTATCAGGTTGAAGCTTTTTCACATAAGCATCGCAACCCCAAACTTTAAGAAATGACAACTTTGGTTTCTTTCTAAACCATACTTCATAAGGCGTCATCTCAACGGATTTTGATGGTGCCCTATTTAACGTGAATGCAGTCGTCTCTAAAGCATAACCCCAAAACGATAGCGGTAAATCAGTAAGAGACATCATAGATCGCACCATATCTAGTAAAGTACGATTACGACGTTCAGACACACCATTACGCTGTGGTGTTCTAGGTGGCGTGAGTTGCGAAACTATTCCGCATTGTTTCAAATGTAGACCAAAATCGTACTCAAATATTCTCCTCCACGATCAAATTGTAGAAACTTTATTTTCTTGTTACGATGATTTTCCACTTCACTCTGAAATTCTTGAACTTTTCAAATGTTTCAGACTTATGTTTCATTAAGTAGATATACCCATATATGCTCAAATCATCTGTGAAGGTGAGAAAATAATGATACCCGCCGTGAGCCTCAATATTCATCGGACCACATACATCAGTATGTATGATTTCCAACAAATCTGTTGCTTGCTCCATAGTTCTGGAGAACGGCGTTTTAGTCATCTTGCCCATGAGGCACGGTTCGCAAGTACCAAGTGATTCATAATCAAGTGATTCCAAAAGTCCATCAGTATGGAGTTTCTTCATGTGCTTTACACCAATATGACCCAAACGGCAATGCCACAAATAAGTTGCACTATCATTATCAACTCTGCATCTTTTGGCTTCAACATTATGAATATGTGTATCACTACTATCGAGATTCAACAAAAATAGAACACTCTTCAAGGGTGCATGACCATAAAAGATGTTACTCATGTAAATAGAACAGCCATTATTCTCAGATTTAAATGAATAACTGTCTCGCATCAAACAAGATCCAGATATAATGTTCATGCTTAACGCTGGCACCAAATAACAATTATTTAGGTCTAATATTAATCCCGAAGGTAGATGTAGAGGTAGCGTGCCGACTGCGATCACATCGACTTTGGAACCGTTTCCCACGCGCATCGTCACCTCGTCCTTAGCCAATCTTCGCTTAATCCGTAGTCCTTGTTTCGAGTTGCAAATATTAGCAACAGAACCAGTATCAAATACCCAGGTACTACTGCGAGCATTAGTAAGGTACACATCAATAACATGTATATCACATATACCTTTGTTCACCTTGCCATCCTTCTTATCCGCCAAATACTTGGGGCAGTTCCGCTTCTAGTGACTAGTCTATTTGTAGTAGAAGCACTCAGTCTCAGGCTTAGGTCCAGACTTGGGTTTCTTCTCCTGAGCAGCAACTTGTTTACTGTTCTTCTTGAAGTTCCCCTTCTACTTCCCTTTACCCTTTTTCTTGAAATTGGTGGTCTTGTTGACCATCAACACTTGATGCTCCTTCTTGATTTCTACCTCCGTTGCCTTTAGCATTGCGAAGAGCTCGAAATTGTTTTATTCATCCCTTGCATATTGTAGTCCATCATGAAGCTCTTGTAGCTTGGTGGTAGTGATTGAAGTACTCTGTCAATGACACTATCAACAAGAAGACACTACAAAAAAATACACTTCCGTGATGATACGTGTTTGTCACAGTAGGTCGCATTTTTTGTCATGCATGTACATCCATGACGATTTTATGACAGAATCAAGATAGTCATACCCGTGCTGTCGTAGAAGTGTTCCATGACATTACCAAAATTATCATCACGGAAGTGTCCACTTCCATGACGATAAATCACGCGTCACAGAAGTGCTTTCGTCAAGGGTGACCGACACATGGCATCCACCGTAACAGAATGCCGTTAAGCTATCGGGTTGGGGTTTGGATCCGATAACCCGTTAACAGCCCCGACCAATGGGAAATTTCCACGTGTAAAATTCTTATTGGCCGGACAAAACACGTGTCAGCTCGTCAGTGGGTCAGATAGGCGCATATGATATGTCGACACGTGCCACGGCCCACCACTGGCCCATTTAGCTTACAAAGCCGGCCCGTTTGACTTGGTCAAAAGTTAACGGGCTGGCCCATGAAAAGCATGTTAAAGGTCTCTTCGCAAATAACCCATTTTACAGCCCGTTAACTCACGGCCCGTTAGGCCCTAAAGGAAATCGGCCCAACAACATCATGTGGGCCGTCGAATATAACACCAGCCCATTTCACTTTTGGCCCATGTATGGCCCACGACGTCTTTCGGCCCATATGAGGCCTTCGTATCTTTCGGCCCTTTACAGGCCCACGGTGACTCTAGCCCATAATGAACAGTAATTTTCTTTATACCCGTTAACGGCCCGTGATTTACATGGGCCGTTTCCAGCCCGTGTTAGCTTTCGGCCTATTGAAGGCCCATACGTTCTTGGGCTCCTTTTGGGCCCTCAATTACTTCCGGCCTGTTATTGGCCTGTTCCCCTAATGGGCCAAATTCGGCCCATGGCAAGAGTCAGCCCGTTACTAGCCTGTTCCCCTAATGGGCCAAATTCGGCCCATGGAAAGAGTCGGCTCATTACTGACCTGTTACCCTAATGGGCCAAATTCGGCCCATGGCAAGAGTCGGACCGTTTCTGGCCTGTTAACCCGTTGCGCCATTTCCAGCCCGTCCTATATTCTGGCCCATTAACGACCCGTTATGCCTGTGACAGAATTAAGCCTTTGCTGTCCTATGGCCTGTTAACGGCCTGTTACCGTGCTGGGCTGATACCAATTACGCCCGATTACGGCCCATGTAGACCCATTTATCTGACGGCCCGAGGCCCACCGATTACAGGCCCATTTATCGACGGCCCATAGGAGACCCATGGATCCTACGGCCCATATATGGCCCATGGTAGTTGCGGCCACTAGCAAACCAGGGAAAAGAAGACTAGGAAATAAATAAGGCCAAAACTAACGCTAGGCTATTAGGGCGATTGCACAGATTACATCCACTCGGCATCAAAATCACCACCAGTGCAAATATAGGGAACACCCTACACTATACAAAAATGGCTTGCTGTTTTCTTCAGCCGGTGGCTGCATGTTAAGAATAAATTTTGTATCACACCAAAACAAATTACAACTATATAACAAAAGGAAGGTTGGCATAAAACTTAACAGTCTAGCAGATAAATGCACCACCAGAAATTCAGAAGCTCAGTTCATTTGACCCGACTGTTACGTTTTCATGCTGTATTGTCCGATGGAGCACCATAACCCTCGCCTTCATTTCCCCTAGGCTCCTGAACAACATAGCAAATGTCTGATAGTCTGGTTTCAAAACCATGCATATCTTGACGACATTGAGCAATGTTTCTCCTTGTTTCACAAAGGGTCTCTGTTAGGGAATGGACTTGTGTCTGGAGCGCAGATACACCATTGCTTTGAGCTTGCATATCTTGATCATGAGGCAGTTTGGACGATATTGCCTTAACAACCAACCCAGTATTACGCAAGAATGTGCTTTTGGCACTGTTAGTGGACAGGTACCGACCCACTACAACAAGAGATGACATTGCGGTTATAGTTGCCTCGCCACCTTTAGAAGGTGGCGGTTCCACCATTTTTTCCATAGCTTGCTGAAAAGTTGAGGTTTTACATTAGTAGTACCAGAACAGAAGATATTACGGAGGCAACAAAACCAAACAAAATAGCTTTGGTCTATATACAGAACTTATTCTGGTGAACCCATGTAAAATATTAGTTGTATTTTATTGCAAAGTACATAATAAAACCAGGTTCCAAACATATGACCATGTACCATCGCTAATGTATTGTCTATTTCTTCACATTGTATTGAGGGCTAAGGATAAAGAGACGAAGTTTATAATACGGTAAGCATAGTATGACATCATTCATATCACAAAACAACTGAGAACAGACAAACAGGCAATTGTAACGTTGTGTGGGCAAGTCCAGCACGGAACTAGATTACGGGTCAAGATCAAAGGAACATCACTCCTTTATTTTAAACCTTGTAAGGTGCAATGATACACTAAGACAATTGTGTATAAAATTGAAAAGAGTAATAGACATTGGCTGCAAACCATGCAGTTCAAGGCACAAGTCAGAGTAAGTAGTAGTTAAAAGGCATGAGGATTAAGGACTTACAACAATGGCTTTGACCGGTGTAGTCATGCCCTTCTTCTTGCTGGTGTGACAGTCCTTGAAGATTTCCACAGCATTTGGTTCAGGTACTTTTTGGTCCTTGCGGGCTTTCCTCTGCATTTCGAACAAGTCAATATAGATCTGATAATATGGTACAGCGAAAAGAGTGAAACAGCAGCTAATTACAAGAGCCTTGTAGTGTGCAATATAGCTACGAGATCCTGTCGTCTGTTGGAATTTCACTTTCGTACGGTTGGCCTTGTTCTTTGAACAGTTCACCTACAAGAAGATAGATTTGTGTGGCACATGCGTAAATAGGACTTCAACATGTGATCTGATCACATATATATAATGTACCTGATACTTCGGATCAGACCAGTGTTTAACAAGGCCCCTCCAGTCTTCATCCGATATATTTTCCACTGGAGATGTTTGGGAAAGTTCACTGTTAGCCTTGCCTTCAAAGTGAGTTTTCCTCAAGTTATACCGATACTATCGCAGAGCAGACTTGAAAACATGGGTGCAAGCTTGTCTGGTTGCATCATCTTGGCTATCCAACTTGAACCTCATCTATTGAAAATTATGGGAGTCTCATTATCAGCAACCTAGAAAGTATGGGACAGAGCAAGACGATATTACTAGTTTCCATACATAACCATACTTACAGATAAATGGCCGAGGAAGGTGTTGAACTGGGTTTCGTCTTTGCCATTCATGTACTGAATCCATGTTGGGAGGATACGTACATGACACCTAACGGCAACCGCTGCCTCTGATACTAACTTGGCTGACTCTGTAGCATCACGTGGCCTTTTTAAACCTGCCTCAAAACGGATCTCCATTCTTCCTCCTCTAGATTTAGTTAACCTATCGAGCATTATCCCTGATGTTTGTTTCCTCTTGCACCTAGGTGCTATTACAACAACGAACATAGGAAGTGTTAGTGTACATCAAACTGTGAGACTACATATAAAGAAGCATGCAACTGTAACTTGACTCCAGCAACTACCTTCTTGCTGTTGAAGCTCACAAGGTTCATCTGATATTGCCAACTCGTCTTGTGTCAATAGTGCTTGGGAAGTAGTGTCAGGTGGCAAGGGAGCTTGGGAACGTGCTGCTAGCTCAGTTAATGCACGAGTAAGTCATGTAGCTGGTAGTACTGTGGTAGGTGTTGCAAGAACTAGGGCTGTCTCTGCTTGTTTGGTGGCAGCTATTTGTTTCTGTTTGGCTTTTTTTGCAACTCGTGCAGCATGGGATGCCGTGTTTGTAGAATTTTCTGCTAGACTTTGACCTTCTATTGCACCATCAGTACTAGCAGAATCTGCAAGATTCATCTGCTTCTCATTTCCTGCCATTCTGTGTTTCTTCCTCTTTCTCTGTGCCATGTTAAGTCAAGCCGGCAAGAAAAATGAATAACAATTTAGTTCTTTAGAACAAATTGATGCGTGATGCAGACGAACTGAACTTTGATGTTAGACAACCACATGATAGGAGGATGTAATATGTATGAAAAACAGGACGGAAGAGATAACAAGAACTATGATGTGTAAACTAAGAAGAAGACATTTCACCAAATTAGAAGCAATGCAATGGAAGGTTGACACCATATGAAAGATGCTACAAATATCGCTCTGCCAAGTTAATAGTGTCTCATCATAAATGGAGTTTAAACAAATGTGAAGCAGTACAAGAAATAAATCATATGCAAGATGCAAACAACATCACACTACCATGTTAGAGGTCTCTCGTCATTAGTGCCATTGCATATTCACAGCTTATGATGTGTAAACTAAGGAGAAGGCATTTCAAAATATTAGAAGCAATGAAAGCTAGACACCATATGAAAGATGCAAAGAATATCACTCTACCAAGTTAAATCTGTCTCGTCATAAGTGCCATTTCAACAAATTAGTAGTACAAGCTAGAAAAGAATGTGAGATGTAACCTATATCACACTCCGAAGTCAAATGTGTCTTATTGTAAGTGATTTTTGCAGGTTACACAACAGTAGTAATTTGATGTAAGAACATGGTGTGATAGACAGATATTGTATGTTCTAGAAACAGGAACACGTGTCCTATTCAAGTATAATGTGTAAAGTAAGCAGATGGAATTCAACAAAATTAGAAGCAATACAAGCTACAAATCACACATAACATGCAACCACATATAACAGTGCCAAGTTAGAGGGAGCACCGGTGATGCTGCACTAGGGGAGACGTGCTCATCATAAACACAACTTTGTTGAGTGTCTATGCATGTGTTGTCTTGGAAATCATCTTGGGGGTGTGGAGGAGTAGAAACTGTAGAGGCCCTCCGTTCGGAAGGAGCACCTTTATCCGCTGCCTTGCTAACTTCCTTCCGCTTTATTGATTTTGAATTGTCAAGTAAAATCGACAAGAATAAGCAATAAAATTCTCTCTTCAGACTTCATGCATGATACTGACAATCACTACTTTGATGTAAGGCAAACACATGATACCAGGATGGAATATGTACGAAAAACAGGACGGCATGGCATGTTCACAACTGTTTGTGTAAACTAAGCAGAAACCATTCCAGCAAATAAGAAGCAATGCAAGCTAGACACCACATGAAAGATGCAACCAATATGACTCTGCCAAGTTAAAAGCGTCCCATCATAAATGGAATTTCAACAAATTAGAAGCAGCACATGCTATAAATCATATGAAAGATGCAACTAATATCGCACTGCATATACTAAAGGTGTCTTGTCATGTTGATTGATGCGGGATACAAAAAAACAATAGTTTTATGTAAGGACATGCTTAATAGATAGATGTACTATGTACTAAATACAGGAAGCCATGTCACATTAACAGGTATAATGTATAAGCTAAGCAGACTAGCACATGCAGTTTAACTAGATTGGAAGAATTACAATCTAGACACCATATGCAACATGCAACCACATATCACGCTGCCAAGTTAGAGCAAGCACCTGCGATGCTAGTGTAGGGGAAATGCTGTAATCAACTACAGAGCTACGTTCACTATCTTCATATAGCATTTCTGTTTCTTGAGAATCATGTCGGGAGGCTGACACTGCATTCTTTAAATGAGGAGTAGTCCCCTTGCCTGCCTGCCTCGTCATAAGTGATTGATGAGGGATACACAAGAACATTAGTTTGATGTAAGAACATGGTTAATACACAGATGTACTAGTATGTACCAAAAAACAGAAAGGCATGTCATATTCAAAGGTATAATGTGTAAGCTAAGCAGATGCAATTTAACCAAATTGGAAGCAATACAAGCTAGACATCCGACTAGAGTGGTGAGCATGATCATTTAGGACCTGAGAGCCTGGTGGGAGGCGGGCTGCTTCGCCACCATCGCAGCTTTTTAGTTGGCTTCGATGTGATGCCTATCTTTGCTGGGCTTGTCACTGGCTCGGCCAGTGCCCTAACTAGCTATTTGTCTTCTGGTGCTCACGGGATGGTGGTTCATGTAAAAAAAATATCTTTCCTTATCTTACCGACTTCGGCCTTTCGAATACAAGCTAGACACCATATGGAACATGCCACCACATATGACACTGTGAAGTTAAAGCAAGCACCTGGGATGGTGGTTCATTGCGAGCGAGGTCATCAACTCCAGAGCTACGTTTACCGTCTCCATCTGTCGACACTGCACCCTTTATAGCGCTGTAACATGTCTTGCCTACCCACATACGAAGCTGGAGTGACTTCTCTCTTTTCTTTTTGGCTTCTCTCATGGCAGTAGAGTCTGAAATACCCTTGCATAAAAACACAATAGTGAGAGTAAGGGCGAAGTGTGTGCATAACTAGTGCACTGTAAAAGTAGCAGATAGCAGGTGGCTGAAAAATAAATGATAGGAGACATATGATAGCTCTACAACATTGCATGGCAAACAAAATTAGATTCTACTCCGTATGATTTTGTAATATATGAGCACAGGAAATGCAGGTACTCCTCCAGCACACCACCACATGTGGTCATATCTAAGATAATAGTCGACTGAAAATAAATAGGTCAGTCGATTTTTTTAATGAACCGTCCGATCTATAAGGAACAGGCAGGTGGCCTTCGTCTACCTCCCGCCAGTCATTGTTGACGATCTTTCTCGAACCGCCAGCGACCACCAGCCCAGACCCCTACCTCCGCCGCCCCGCCCTCCCATAGACCTCACACCACCGCCGTGCTTGGCAGTGCCCCCAGGCCATCCCTTTAATCCCGTCCGACCTCCAGATCGGGCGCCAGTACCTCTAGGACGCACACGCCCCTAACATAAACACCAAGGCGCTGCTTCCCCGGCGTAATAGGCGTACTAGCGCCTGTTACACCAGGGAATGCTTCCGTTAATTGGGAATCTACTGGGCAGAAATTGAAATTCAGGGGGGCGACGGACCTATAGCTAAGGTGAAATAGTATATGAGGAGAAACCTTGTGCATCGCGAGTTACTAGGAACATCTAGTATCAAGAAGAAGCGGTCAACTAGTGTCTTCTGTGGGATGAATACCGTGCAAGCAGAGACGTAAGATTTGCACGAATAAGGGAAGAGGAGTACTTTTTTCGGTTGCCGGTGTGGTCACCTCCACATGTCGTGCCGATCTTCTTCTTTTTACCGGGGAAACCGATGTTCTGGAGGGTGCAGGCTTGGACGGACCCATGGCCAAACTGTTGACTGTGTTGCCGTGGCCGTATGTCGGCCGAGGGGAAGAAGATCCGAGGCGACGAAGGACGGCGTAGCAGGAACAGCTCCGGTGCGGTGGAGGGTGGCGAAGTTGGAGCGACAGCGGTGAGACACTGGACAGCGTGGTTGAACTGGCTCGGGTACGGACGGCTCGGCCTCGGCTTCAACTACTAGCCGTGGAGGGCGTTGCGGTTGAAGTTGCGGTGGACGACGACGTCGGGGTATCGGCTCCGGCGTGATGGAGGAGGGCAGCGGTTGATGGGTGGGATGGGGTGGCGGACGGAGGACGCCGGGGTTTCGCGGCTGGTGGAGAGGTAGTTTTGGCGCCCAAAGAGTACGAATGTGGAATCAGACAGGTGGGGGGGGGAACCATGTTTCGGTCTAGGTTGCGCTTGTTTTTGGCTTTTTTGAACAGAAGATGGGACGCGCTTGTTTGAAATTTGGGGAAAGTACAAACTTTGCCCCCTCTTAAATTTCGGACCTACTGCAGGTCGGGGGTAGGATGGTAATCCCAGGTGTCCCAAATAGTGGGCGGGAGCGATTTCGGCCGCGCGCATGTGTGCTTAGGCGGCCATTGTGTATGAATGTTTTTCGGATGCGGTTGCGTGGCGTCTAGATGAAGCTACAAACCTACCCCGGTTTAGACCTTTGGACGTCGGGCCGGTAGGTTTCACGGGTCGGAGTTATTAGAGAAGTAATTTCCTTGTACTACCAAACATTGGTCTCACACGGTTTCAGGTGAGTAGAGGCTCTTTTGGCGCTTCGTTCGAAATTCTGAAACACAAGCATTCACGTTTAGAGTACTCTTGAACTATGAGGATTGACCTAAATAGACAATGTTATATTTGACCTTGTATGTTTGAAAACCTCATTAAATTATCCGCTTCTTTTTGAAATTTTGACACTTGAAAATCCTATAACTACGATTATTTTGGAATGGCGGAGCTAAATTTGAATCTATTTTGTACACGACTACATATGCTATTATGTACAAAATCAAAGCAAAGATTGGTGCCCCCATAATTTAGGTATGGTTTATGAGGGAGTCCTGGATTAGGGGGTCTCCAAACAGCCGGACTATATCCTTTGGCCGGACTGTTGGACTGTGAAGATACAAGATTGAAGACTTCGCCCCGTGTCCGGATGGGACTCTACTTGGCGTGGAAGGCAAGCAAGGCAATACGTATATGGATATCTCCTCCTTTGTAACCAACCTTGTGTAACCCTAACCCTCTCCAGTATCTATATAAACCGAAGGGTTTTTAGTCCGTAGGACAACATACAATCATACCATAGGCTAGCTTCTAGGGTTTAGCCTCTCTGATCTCGTGGTAGATCTACTCTTGTACTACCCATATCATCAATATTAATCAAGCAGGAAGTAGGGTTTTACCTCCATCAAGAGGGCCCGAACCTGGGTAAAACATCGTGTCCCCTGCCTCCTGTTACCATCCGGCCTAGACGCACAGTTCGGGACCCCCTACCCGAGATCCGCCGGTTTTGACACCGACATTGGTGCTTTCATTGGGAGTTCCTCTGTGTCGTCGCCGTTAGGTTTGATGGCTCCTACTATCATCGATAGCGATGCGGTCCGGGGCGAGACTTTTCTCCCCAGACAGATCTTCGTATTCGGCGGCTTTGCACTGCGGGTTAATTCGCTTGGCCATCTGGAGCAGATTGAAAGCTACACCCCTGGCCATCAAGTCAGATTTGGAAGTTTGAACTACACGGCCGACATCCGCGGAGACTTGATCTTCGACTGATTCGAGCCACAGCCGGGCGCGCTGCACTGTCGCGATGGGTATGACCTAGCTCTGCCGCCGAACAATACCCCAGAGGCCGCACCCGCATCAGCTCCGACCCTTAGCTCGGAGCCAACTGCGCCAATCGAGGACACCGAACAATACCCCAAAAGCCTGCATATGCATATTGACATACTTATATTAGACTCCTGCGATATTATTTGATCCTCTGTTCGGCTTTTCTTTGTGAACACCGAACAAAGCATCAGGGGCTACTGTCTATGCGGTAATATTTCTGCTACATTTTAAAACACTTACCTCAAAGCCCGTTAGAAGGCTGGCACAGGCTTCAGTCAATCCGCTCTTGGCGGACTGAACCTTCTGGATCACCGCACTCATGATAGTGCGGTGCTCCTCGTCGATGGAAGCGCTTCCAGCAGATTGTCCGGTGCCTCTGGATGGACAGAGGTCACCGGCACAGGTGTCTTGCCCCTCTTAGGAGGAGACCGCCTGCCTGAGCCCGGAACCACTGGAGGGTCCGGCACGGTGTTCGACTGAGGGCCGAACTCGGAGCTCTCGAGGGCCCCGTCCCCTCGGCTCCCGGATTCCGAAAGGTCGCCTTGAGGCGCCTCCGGGACTGTCTCCCCTAGATCCGGTGCCTCTCGAGACAACACCTCGGCGTCGTCAGCAGGATGAGGGGAGGTGGCGGTCGGGACTGGATCGCTATCCATGTCCGACGAGCCCAGGGAGCCGTCCGATGATACCTCGATATTGGCTCGTGGCGGCGTGCGTAATTATGTTCGGCGATTAGGGAGAGCAGTGCGACCAAGGAATCTTATGGGTTACTTTGGTATCCGAATACTTACGATCTCCCCGGGGGCTTGGCCCTGGGCAACCACTCGTCTTTGCCTTCATCGGCGGCGGTGGAGCTGTCCGGAAGGAGAGTCCTTCCCTTCTTGGACCCTTCGCCCCCCCAGTTGGGGCGGCCTTCATTTTTCTGTCTCCCCCAGTTGGTGGGGGAGCATCTTCTTCTTCTTCTTCCTCGTCTTCGGTGGAAGAGTGCGCTGCAGAGTCATCGGACGGTGAGTCCGACGACGCCTGGCGTCGGGAACTCTTTCGAGCTCCCTTGGCCTTCTTGGTCTTCTCCGGCACCTTATAAGGGGCCGGAGTCAACATCTTCGCCAGAAGAGCGTCTGCGGGGCCTTCGGGCAAAGGAGTCGGACAGTCGATCTGTCCGGCCATCTTCTGCCTGTCCTGTCAAAGGTACGGGAGTTTAGATCCCGCATAGAGTCAATCTATATAAAAAATAAGTATCCTGTGAAAGGTAAAACAGCTTACCGCACTGGCTTGGCACTTCGCGCTGAATTCGCGATCCTCAGTAATAGGGGGAGGGACCTCGGCACTTTTGAACAACACCCTCCAGGCGTCTTCATGAGTCGTGTCGAAGAGCCTGTTCAGAGTTCGGTGCTGCGCCGGATTGAACTCCCACAAGGTGAACTCCCGTTGTTGGCACGGGAGTATCTGGCAGATGAGCATAACCTGGACTATGTTGACAAGATTGAGCTTCTTGTCCACCATGTTTTGAATACATGTTTTGAGTCCGGTCAACTCTTTCAAACTACCCCAGGACAGGCCCTTCTCTTTCCAGGAGGTGAGCCGCATGGGGATGCCAGATCGGAACTCGGGGGCCGCTACCCATGCGGGGTCGCGCGGCTCGGTGATATAGAACCACCCCGATTGCCACCCCTTCATGGTTTCCACAAAGGAGCCCTCGAGCCATGTCATGTTGGGCATCTTGCCCACCATGGCGCATCCGCACTCTGCCTGACGGCCTCCCACTACCTTCGGCTTGACATTGAAGGTCTTCATCCATAAGCCGAAGTGGGGCTTGATGCGGAGGAAGGCCTCGCACAGGATGGTAAACGCCGAGATGTTGAGGACGAAGTTCAGGGCCAGATCATGGAAATCCAGGCCGTAATAGAACATGAGCCCCCAGACGAATGGATGGAGAGGGAATCCCATTCCATAAAGGAAATGGGTGAGGAATACTACCCTCTCATGGGGCCTGGGGGTGGGGATGAGCTGCCCCTCATCTGGGAGCCGGTGCACGATGTCGTCAGGCAGGTATCCGGATCTCCTCAGTTTCTTGATGTCTCCCTCCATGACGGAGGAGACCATCCACTTGCCTCCCGCTCCGGACATGGTTGGAGAAGGTCGAGGTGGGAAGTGCGGACTTGGGCGCTGGAGCTCGAGTGTGCGAGAACGGATGAGCAAAGGAGGAAGAAGGCGTGGATAGAAAGGTGAATCTTTATCCCTTTATATGGGCGGACGAAACTAAGCGTCCCCACTTGCGTGGTAAAACTCGCTTATCCCCCAAGCACCGCAATTGATGGCGCGGTTGGGTTACCCACGCCCGTATTGATGAGAATCCCGTAATAAGGGGACACGATGTCTGCTTTGATAAGACGTGTCGAAAAACTGCCTCGCGTTATGTGCGGGGCTGGTTAAAAGAAACGGTTTGAATAATCACCGGGCCATGACGTAACGTCATGCTGCCAAAACAAGCCAGCAAATTAGATCTGCGAAGTTATTATTCTCTCTACGGTGGAATGTGGAACTTATTTTGCAGGGTCGGACACTATCCTCGTATTCAAATTCTTCTGTGATGTATTCAGAGAAGGAACCCATCTTGCAATGCCGAAGACATTACTGCGCGCCGGACTCATCGTCATTGAAGCCTGGTTCAGGGGCTACTGAGGGAGTCCTGGATTAGGGGGTCTCCGAACAGCCGGACTATATCC